>NC_085867.1:12772508-12797508 GCF_034702125.1 Engraulis encrasicolus | reverse complement strand
CCCCCCAATCTCTCCCAACTCGGCCTTGTTTTTCTCCCTTCTCTCTTTCCCTCTCTTCCCCCTAACTCTCCATCCATCACGCTGAATGGAAACCTACTTTCTCCTGCACTTTTGGGTGTACGCTTGAGCACAACTTTGTAAGGAGGGAAGAGGAGGAGGAGGAGGACGTGTTTAAAAATGAAAAGGAACAAAATGAAGATCTGTTGGAGGAGGGGAAGAAGGAGGAGAACATTCTTTTGTTTCCCCACAGTGGCTTAATTAAAGTAGCTCTTAACGAAAATTAGATAATATTATATTCAATACAAACAATTGTTCGCTAAGACAATTGAGGTAAAATGGGGAGGGAGCTAAGGAATAGATGAAACAGGAATCTGTTGGCCTGGTTTTTGTGAAAAAATGTTGTATTGCTTTTGGCAGTGATTAAGAAATCCTACAGATTTGGAACATATACAGTGAGGAGAATAAGTATTTGATCCCTTGCTGATTTTGTTGGTTTGCCCACTAATAAGGACATGATCATTCTATAATATTAATGATAAAATGTATTCTAATATAGAGAGACAGAATATCAAAAAGAAAATCCAGAAAATGACTTTGAAGAATATATTTTAATTGATTTGTATTCCATTGAGGAAAATAAGTATTTGACCCCTCTAGTCAAAGAAGACAAAATTACTTGGTGGCAAAGCCCTTGTTTTCTCATACAGAGGTCAGATGTTTCTTTCAGTTAATGACAATGTTTGTGGATATATTAGAAAGGATTTTTGTCCGCTTTTCTTTGCAGATCATCTCTAAATCACTTAAGTTGTATGACTGTAGCTTGCCAAATGGGAGCTTCAGTTCCCTTCATAGGATTGGTATAGGGTTAATGTTAGGAAACTGTCTAGGCCACTTCATGACCTTAATATGCTTCTGCTTGAGCTACTCCTTCGTTGCTTGGGCTGTATATTATGGATTATTACCATATTGGGAGGTCAATCCATGACCCACCTTCAGTCTAGTGGTGGTGGGAGAGAGGTTGGCATGCAGAATTGTACGTTTACATGTCTCCTTCCATCCATTTCTTGACGATGTGAAGTTGTCCTGTGTCTTGGCCAGACAAACAACCTCAAAACATAATGTTACCACTTTCATTTATGATGTTGGAGAAGGTGTTGTTCTTGGGATCATAGGCTGCATTTCTCTTCCTCCAAACACATCGAGTTGTGTTAATGCCAAACAGTTTGATTTTGGTGTCATCTGATTCCAGCACCTCCCAATCATATCCTAATCCAGTTTGATGTTCATTGGCAAACCTCAGGTGAGCCTGAACAGGTTCCTTCTGAAGCCGGGGTACCATACATGCACTGCAAGATTTTAATCAGCTGTGGTATCAAGTGTTTCAAATAGTTTTCTTAGTGATTGAGGTCCCAGCTGCCTTGAGATCATTTCCTAGCTCCTCCCATACAGTTTTAAGGTGCTTTATCTCCTTTTTTCTGGTTATTAAATTCCCACAAGGTCAAATCTTCTATGTAACCAGAGACAGGCCTCAGATTGATGATTGATGATAATTTTGTATGTCCTAAAATTGGGAAGAAATGCACCAACAGCTTGCTCTTTAATATTCAGGAGCCCATTTCAGCCTTGTTAAGTTCTAAAATCTTGTCCCTGACATCCTTTGACAGCTTTTTGGTCTGTCCCATGTTGGCGAGTTTAGTTTGATTGATTGACTGATTCTATGGACTGATTCTGCAGAATCAATGTGTCTTTTGTGCAGGTTACTATTAACAGGTGTGTTCAATTCAGATAACAAGTTGATTGGAAGTGCCATTTGATCTGCGGGATCAGAACTCTTAATGGTTGGCAGGGGATCAAATACTTATTTCTCTCAATTAAGTATAAATAAATTATTATATATTCTTTAGAGTTAATTTCTGGATTTTCTTTTTGATATTCTGTCTCTCCATATCAGAATACATATTATCATTAACATTAAAGACTGATCATGTCTTTAATAGTGGGCAAACCAACAAAATCAGCAAGGGATCAAATACTTATTCTCCTCACTGTAGCTGTATTTTTTTCGTTAACACTTCACTTGATGCCAGCGTCATACGCATGACATAAGTGTCATTACAGTGTCATAACACAGTCATGTGTTTATGTGTCATAAACATGTCAATCTCATAAACATTTTATGACTTTGTCATAAAGTGACATTAGGATTTGGTAAAGACAGCCCTATCAATGTGCAAGAGAGTCCTTGTGCACAAGCCCTAAGCAATGCAGGTGCAGGTGTGAGGCAGGAGAAGGTGAATCAATGAACAAAATTCAAGAGACACCGCACACTGTTTACTTTTCTTAACTTTATTTAATCAATGTCACCCCTATCAATGTCAACTTTTCATGACCATAAAACATTTATGACATTGGCATCATGTTTATGACTCGTTAATGACTGTGTCATGACTCTGTTTTTGACACTATTACGACATTATGTCACCCATATGACGCCTGTGTCAAGTAACCTTTTTCCCTACTTTCCTAGTATTCCATTCTGAAAATGTACTGCACGTATAAAACTATTGCCACAATAGAAACTGTTTAGCAGGCAGTGTGATATGCATACTGAATATACTCGCCAATCACAAATAGGGATGCACCGATACCGATACTGGTATCGGGTATCGGCACAGATACTGCTCATTATACTAGTACTCGTACTCGTCAAACACTTGCCGATACCAGGCACGATACTGCTATTACAAGAAACAATGCAAAATCTCGTCACGTTCTGTGGACTTGAAAGCAACATGGAAGACAGTGCCATCTCATTCATTTACTAACATTTAAATCTACATGGAAATGGACAATAAAAAATATCACAGGTGGAAAAAAACAAGGCCATGCATTTATTGTCATTGTATGTTGGTGGTAAAAGGTATCGGTATTGGTACTCGGCATCGGCAAGTGCACATTAATATACTCGTACTTGTATCGGTTTTCAAAAAAGTGGTATTGGTGCATCCCTAATCACAAAAAGCATAATGATGGGACATGTGTCCATCGGTTTGGCCAGGCCAGGTTTTGTCTTTGGGAAGTGAACCATGTCAGTGGACTGCAGACTGCAAACTTGTAATACGTCATGATGGGGGACGCCTCACCAGGTTTTTTGGCCACACATACACAGGTTTTGGTTCCTGGCATGTGAACCATGTCACTACTGACTAGTCACACTAGGGGATAGGCGCCAAACCTCTCACATCCCACTCTGATGCAGCTTGTGTTGAGGGTGAAGTGGAAGGGTGATGAATCTCTGCCACCCATGAACGGAGAGTTTGGTGCGTGTGCGTGCGTGCGTGTTTCTCTCTCTGTGTGAGACATCCCTCTCACCCATTAATGGAGAGGCTTGGTGGGAGCAGCTGTTGTTGAAGGGGTCTGGCAGGAGTCTTGGAGGCAGGCGAGGGAAACAGTGTGTTGCCTGGATGCTGTCCCAGCCAGCCAGCCAGCCAGCGCATCCAGATAGCTAAGGCTTTTCTACTGTATGCAGCATGTGGCTGAAATAGCTGTCTGTGCTCACACACGGACACCAGTGCCAAGATGTCAGTGTTGGGTCAGTGATTCAGAACAGGCTTAAGAAAGCAGCGCTCAACGACCAGAGCTGAAGCATGTTTGAATGTGGGTGTATTTGTGGGTGGCTGGCCTACTTGCCATTACTTCCCCATTATACTTGAACAAACAGGACTTCCAGAAACTCCAGACTGGCTATCAAATGGTCTAAATAGTAATAATGATGAGGTTAAATGTCATTCCAGCCCTTAAGTTTCAACCTTGTAAAGTTGGGTTGAACATACATTGGTATCGGCCCGATTATTGGCTGGAGAATCCCACCCCACCCACCCCCATACACTGACAACAATCTCAGGAGCGTTACCTTCCCAGGAGCAGCAAAATCCCACTTTCTGTTGTCATGTGTGTGATGTTCTAAGATAGAATTTTAGTGGATCAAAGCACACCGAATCACAACTCGTAGATATCAAACATGTTTGATGTCTATTACTCAAAATCGAATGTTAGTACTGACTGCATGTTGACTATTGGAAACATGATTGTCAGTTCTTATTCTCTTCATGCGTGTGTCAAAATCGGATGTCAAGATTATATTATCGAGATAAAGTTTGAATCTGTTCCATGCTATTCCATTTAGCAGAGAAGTTAATCCAACTCAATTAAAATAGACTTTTGTGTTGGGCACAGTACATATAGTACATATTGAGGGTATGTAGTCGTTTTAGTACCGTATGTGTCAATTCAGTATGTATTAAGTATGAAATGCTTATTAATTAATATTTTCTCTGTTTGAAATTCTGATGTGAACAGCATTACCACATCGACTGCCATGGGAGAGGGAGTGAAGAAGATTAAGAAATTTACCAATGGGCCGTCAGATGAGATGGAGAGCGTGGCATGATGGGATATCTCAGAGACGAACACCTCCATACCTGCTGAAGGGGCCCAGAGGCGTTCGGATGTCATGTTGGACACTCCATGGATCAGGGCTCTCTCTCACCTTTCCCCCTACCCCTGTCCCTACAAATCTCTCAGTGGACTCCTGAACCTCCCATGTCTTAAAAAAAAGTGTCCCTCCTCTTATTCCAGTGCTTATGTACAGTCAACCTCTGTAAAAGAGTACAATAATTTTTGGGGATTCCCCAATGAGATACAATTATCTTCCATAGGAACGGTCACTATAGTTACAACAGATATGCTTAGTTGCTGCTTTTTTGTCCCGTAACAACCTGATGTTTAGTTTTTGGTTTTTTTGCCACCTTTTCAATTTTTTTTGCAAATGGATCTCAGATGTTGGTGAAGGCATACTTGCACAGTCAGCTGAACCATATGCACAAATAATATATCCTGAAGGTTACCGGAGGATTTTTTATTATTATTATTATTTTCCTTTTATTTATATATTATTTTTTACTGATGTACTTTCAAAGGAGAGAGTATGTAAAACTGGTTTGGATTAATATGGGATGGTGCAAATAAGACTAGCCCAAACTGCACTGATCTGTACGCGTGTCACTTTTGGGATCAAGTGACAATATAGTGAGTCCTAATGGGGAGAAAGTGTTGCGGTACTCCAGTTGCCCTGATGGGTCCATATTCAAGTGCAACATCTCAACTTTTCTGGTTGAAGACATTGATATTTCTTCTTTTTTTTGTTTTTTACTGTTGTTAAATTTGTTTTACCAGCTTGTGAATATTTATCCACTGCTGTGTGTGATGGCTGTGGTTAATTCTTGTACTTTGAGTTGTTTTTTTTCCTTCCTTGAGATAACATTTACAGGTTATTTGGTAGCACTTTACTCAATGCCTGTGCCATACGTATGACATGACGGTGTCATAACTGTGTTAAAACAGTCAAAGTTCACATTGTTTGGGCTGTCCTTACCATAAACAAAGGTCACCGTGTTAAAAGATGTTTGACATTGACATTATGGCACGTCCATGACTGTGTCACTGTTTTGACACCGTCATGTCATAGCCTACGTATGCTGGCGTCAAGTAAAGTGCTACATTTATATGGGCCTTTGATCATTTATAACACGATTTTTAACAGTATTTTCATGCAAAAAAAGCATTTAATGGCTTTTACGTAATGCTGCCTAATTTGCAAATCTTAGTGCGTTTGGAAAACACTATTTATTCAGTATTAGCTTTTGCAGGTGTTAAATTATTTTTTGGGGTCTTCTGTATAAGAGAATGTTGAATGTACGCCATGGAGTGATGGCCAGAACGTTAATGCTCACATATTTTTTTGGTACAAGAAATATTGCGGGTATGTTGCACTGGAGTGTTGTGTTGCAGCCAAAACTTCATATGGTATCAGCTAGATTGAGCTTCTGCATACTAAGGAAGCAGACTCGCTTGTTCAAGTCAAAACACTGATGTAAGTTTTTGTATATTGTACTGCACATTTTTTTTCAAGCTTCATTTTCAGTTTGTTTCTTATGGAGAAATGAAGTAAAATATTGAAGATTTTTTGTTTTTGTTTTTTTGGAACAGTAATGAAAATGTCTTCTGTTTTATGCATAAAGTTGTTTTTGAAGTGTACTTGGCCTGTTACTACTGTCTTCATTATTGCTGTGAATTGGTCGTTTTCTATGGGTGAGGTGAATACTCCTGAATTAGTTTTGCTTGACTACTCTCATCGTCTCCTGTTGCAGTTGCCATTTGTATGGCAGCAGTAGGCCTATTGGGCCAAGACAGGCAGATAGACTACTGAAGGGAGATTTTTATTTTTTAAATAAGACATTTGGAAAGCCATTTGAGAACTACTGAAAGATATAAGTTGTCATGTCAGGGCGATTGACGTTACAGCAAAGCATGATGAGGCCAACGATATGAATTTATGGAATAGACGTGAGCCATGTAGGTTTGTGAGTGACCCTCTGGGCCAAGTCGTGCCAAATTCGAAATTACATTTACCACTTTTATGGCACATGCACGAGAACACCACCTGTCACGGGGCGACCCAGGGTTTCTTGGAAATAGATGGGATGGGGAAAATTGTGCGTTTGAAATAGATTGCGTTTGAATTAGATTGTCATCTCTGTTTTAAATTAGCCCATAATGTAGAAAGGAAATGAAGCTGAATCATCCCGAACTCAGAGCTGTTGATGGTGGCGGGAAAAGATGGGTGGGGGTAGAGGAGAAGGTGATTCAGCCTCATCATGAACTTTGTCCCCCACTCAGACTGTGTCGACAGGGGGACCTGGTGCTAGAACAAAGACTGTACAAGCCACGAGTGTACTCTGCGCGCGGCTTTAATACCCTTCTGGTTACCTAGCAGCAGACGCGTGCGCCTGGAACGAGAGGCAGGTGACATCTGAACCGCGACGCGTGGCCATTCATTCGATCTCCACCACAGGACAACGGGCTTTGTGAGCTACAAGGGGCAACAATATCCGAATCATCTCTGCATGGGAATACTGTAAGTGTGGTTTTAATGACGAAAAGTTATTTACCGGTATTTCATTCAGTAGGTAGGCTACAACGCACAGTTCATTCATCCAATGCTCGCCTTGAGTGGTTCATAAAATGGTTTATCGAGTGATTCACTCTACGCTAAGTTATTGTTCACTATGAGTATTTTCCATCGTCTTAGATTGTTGAACAGAACTGTTTTTTGATCATTCGCCATCTAGAGCTGTGTTCTGTGCTAAACGGTTCAGGCAGAGGAAGGCACTTTTAATGACAGCTTAACGTTATCCTGCTTGAACCTGCTGAGTGGGCGACTGCGCCATGTAGGATGCACTCCTTTGTCAGTGGGCAGTAAAATGTATCCAATAAATAATTCATTTAAAATATCCCTCTTCAGTGGATTGCCAAAAATGTAGGCTATGGAAGAAGTTGGTTTAGTTTGCGCATTCATATCCAGTGACCTGTCTGTCTCTATTGAAGGTTGCTTGGCTAAGTATCCAAGCCAACTAGGGGTTAGCCCACGACAGAGCTTCCACGTGATGACAATGTAAACACAACATCAAGTTCTCTCAGCAACTGCCTTTGTAGGTTTTACAAGTTGGCAATTCTGGAGATGGGCTATTTGACATTTGCTTTGAGAGAAAAAATCGTATTAGGCCTCCTTTTGAAAACGTGCTGCCATAGGCTTACTAAAACAATTGTTATAGTTTTAGTTTTAGTATAGGATGCACATTTTCAAAAGCATTAATCCAAATGTCACCTACAAGAGATGTGTTGTATAACAGACGGTTAAAGGACCAGTTCAGTCAATTTCAACATGCAGTTGCAATGCTCACACTACCCTGGACTTGTCAGTACCTGAAGGTTTTTTTTTTCTTCTTCAGCCTTTTCCGAGATCTTGGTAATTGTAATGGGGGCAGTGCTTTGTTTACATTTCAAAAAAACATTTTTTTTTATTCCCAAAAAAATCGGAAGGGTTATACAACATCAGCAGACAACTACCAAACAGCGGTACCTTTTGGGAAAATATTTGGAGTAGGCCTATATCAATTTTTTTTCAATGTAAACAAACGCTGCCCCCATTAGAATGCTCATATCTCGGAAAGGGCTTAGCTGAAAAATGTGGCATCACCGGGTACTGACAAGTCAAGGGTAGCGTGAGCAATACAACAGCAGATTGAAATTGACTGAACTGGTCCTTTAATCTGAAATGATGCAGTTGACTTATTAGCCTGATGTTAATTGGGGGCAATCATGTAACAGAGCGCAAGGACGTGTGGTGTTTATAATAGTCTGTGTTTCATTTTCAGCATTTGTTTTTTCGTAACACACTTCTCCTGGGTAAACGTATACTCACATAATTTTTACCTACACACAAGGCCAAGTGGGTTAATTTGCAACCTTTTGGGAGCCTTATTATACCTGACCTACTGCCTGTCCGATAGCTATGCTCTTGAAATGTTGCACACTCCCCACCACACATAGTTTGTCCTACTTAAACCAGGCATGCACAGATCACATCAACAGGGCACGATGACAAATGTCTGTATCGTCCCATTGTGGTGTTCTTGGCTTCTATTTGAGGCGCCACATGGTCATCTGTTATCCTCTTTGGAGACCTGAACAAGCTGCCTTAGTGGATTACTCTAGTCCTATAAATTAGCCCACTTTCTGTAACCAAGCTAATATGCATGGCCCCGTAATGTGCTAATTGCAACCATGCCAGTGCCTGGATGGAAGCGTGGCAGTGATTTGCAAGGTGTGTGTGTGTGGGGGGGGGTTGCCATAGTGTCTCTATGGGGAGGTGCAGATTAGATAACAGGTGGCCTCCTAGTGACCGAATGCCTGGTGAGGGAAGGGAGGGAGGAAGCATCAGCATCCCGTCGGCTGAATGTCAGAGATACACAGGGCTGTCGTTAATGACAGGGGCCTATAGATACACAGGGCTGTCGTTAATAACAGGGCCCTATAGGCCAGTGAATTTCAAAGTGGAGGCCGGGGACCCCTAGGGGGGACGCAGCAAGTGGGCCAGAAAGGTATAGCTAGACAAAATAAATAATTGAATGAATTTAATCACTAACATACACCTGAATCTGAATTCCTGAATTTCCCCCTGGGGATCAATAAAGTTACTCTACTACTCTACTACTCTACTACCAGAAATGAGCGAAACAATATTCCTATTGTTAAGAACTGATAATCTATTGTATCTTTGCACATTATCACTATTACCATTGTTGTTTCATGCATCCCAGTGCTGCACTGACTCACCGACCTAGATTAGGGATTTGAAAAGCAGAGCACAGCAAAGAAAAATGGTGTGGCACAACCCATGTAAGGAGGGCCTTTTCTGCAATCTACCAGTATATAGGGGGCCTCGTTATGATAAAGGTTGGGAACCCCTGGCCTAGGCATTGGGCATAAGTGTCAGAGATACAGGGCCGTCATTAATGACAGGAACCTAGGCATTAGGGCATAAGTGAGTGCAGACAAGAATCATGTCTGCGGATAAAGGAGCTGAGGTTTAGCTTTGTAGTCGCGCAGCGTATTGGCCACCTGGCTCTGTGTTGATCCTTGTGGTGGGCCCATGTAAAGTGGAGCAGTACAGTAATCATGATTGTGTGGGATCACATGATCACTATCAGGGAAGCTGGCAGGGGGGAGACAAAGGGGTCAGTTGTCCCAGGCCCAGGGAAAAGGGGGCCCCAGAATTGGGTCCTCATTGCACTATATTTACAGGGTTGGGGGTGGGGTGGGTGACTTTCAGATGATTTTGTCCTGGCCCGGCTAAAGCTGTCAGCAAGCATGATCACAAGGGCTGCTAAATGGTTTGGGATGGATGGGATATCACTAAAGTTAATTTGATGACTGACAGAGCCGGTGCAATTGTTTTAGAAGTGGCAGCACGTTGCTGCAGCCAATGACACGATGATCCGTGATCACCTTGACAAAAGGGGTTATCCATTTCAATCTCGTTCATTTGCCTCTAAATCATAAGTCCTCGTGTGACCCGGAGAGAAATTTTTTTTCCCCTCTCATTGATCCCCTGCCAACAGTTTCTCTCGGTTGTCCTCTGCTGGGGTATGTGCTGCTGAAGCTCGTCCAATGACAAAGACAGACAGACTGCAGTCCCAACATCACTATGTTACTGTGGCAAAGAAGCAAAAAAAAAAAATAACACGTCATCATTATCTGTCTATTTCGAGCATGTGTAAATGCATGCAGGAGAGACATGCAATTATGATATTAGTAATGACCTATTTATTGAGTAAAAATATAAGATAAGATATTGGCCCTGTTATGAATGTGGTATTGCCAAAATGGCAATGACCAAGTCGTAATATATATCTAAAGACTCTGTGTAATGTCGTAGTAGTGTAGTACTATGGCAGTAAAGTCTCTTCAACAACTATTACAGCATTCCACTGGTTGAACGGTGGAACAGGGTTTTACACGATTTTACACGAGTTGAGGTTCTATGGAAAAGGAACCTTCTGTTGTCATGGCTAAATGCTTTTGAGAACATTGAGAACACATTTGGTGTAATGGATCACTGTAGTTTGATTGAATAGTTTGATAAAATATTCATTTTTCTTAATATATTGAGATATAGTGAAGTATTATTGAGATATATTGAGGTTGAGATGATATATTGACACAGCGTCATGGGGATTTGTTGTAGCCTATCAGTCCTACAGGAAGACCAAACCAGAAAAGGCACAAAGGTGCTTTTGTCACTAGTATAGTGTGATTTATTTACCATTAGTCTTTTACTTGTACCAAATTTCTGTCCTCATTTCTTTGATTTATGTGTTTTGTTTTTATCTTTTTTGCAGGTCACTACCTTTTCCCCCAAAAGTTTAAAATTAAGGTAAGGCTATTGGCTATGTCCTTGAGATGAAATGCGTGCAATTGGTATGCATGAATATGTGTTTGTCGCAGGTGTATCGCTCAGGCTTAGCTGAGGGCCCTCCTTGTGTTTATGTGATAAAGCTTGTTGGGGTGTGATAAGCAGGTCAGTGCAGAGCTATCTCTCTCTCACGCTCTCAAACCGCAGCCCTCCCTGACAGTCTCTCTCTTTCTGTCTCTCTGTGTCTCGGTCTATCTCATTCTCTGTCCGAATCTCTCTCTCTCTCTCTCTCTCTCTCTCTCTCTCTCTCTCTCTCTCTGCATCTCTCTCTCTCTCTCTCTCTCTCTCTCTCTCTCTGCATCTCTCTCTTTCTCTCTCTCTCTCTCTCTCGCTCCCTCTCTCCCTCTCCCTCTCTCTCCCCTTTACTCAACAGCAGTGCAAATGTTGACAGTTGGAAGTGCTTTCTTTTTTGCCGGATAAAACAGAATAGTAACGGTATGGACATGTATGCCTCCCAGGCAGAGGGAAAATAATATTCATTTCGGGAACATTTCCATTATATAAATGTCTAGATGCCATGCTCATTTTCACAACCCACTTTTTACCCAAAGAAAACTTACAATGATAGGTAGAGGATGTCTTAAAAAAGGAGACTTTTCTGTCCTTTGATCCCCGATTTCTTATCTCCCCTCTCTCCCCTTTTCTCCCTTTCCTTTCCCCTGGTTCATTTCAGCTCTCTCCTCTATCTGTCTCTGAGGGGGCTGATAAGACAGCGTTTGGTGAAGGGCACTCTGAATCAATCGTAGGAAAAGCTGTCTGCCTAACCCTCCTTTTGTGAAGACACGGCTATAATTCTCAACCCCCCCACCCCAAGAAGAAAGTGTCTTC
Organism: Engraulis encrasicolus; assembly: GCF_034702125.1. NCBI lineage: Eukaryota > Metazoa > Chordata > Actinopteri > Clupeiformes > Engraulidae > Engraulis > Engraulis encrasicolus. The sequence continues at coordinate 12,785,804 of NC_085867.1, read as the reverse complement.
AAATAGAGATACAGCCACAACGCAAGAAAGATTGCACACACTTTTACCGACACTTGTAGCAAAAGCAGTCTCCTTTTGTAAAGACGCGGCTATAATTCAGCATCCCCTGCCCCAAAAAAAGAAGAAAAGAAGAAGAATTCAAACAGAGATACAGTGACAACGCATGAAACAGTGCCAACACTTCTAACAAAACCCCCAGGAGATGTATATGGGAACAGTCTATGGTTTTTGTTAGTTTGAAAAATAGATAAGTGCACTTTTTTTTCTCATCTCGGCAGTCTGTCTTATGAGTGTTGCGGAGCGGGGACTTCTACTTTGCATTTAAAGGGATTCCTTATGGGTAGACGGGCTGTCATTTTTCATGCATCTCTTTTGATGTATTTTTCAGTAGCTTGTGCATATTTACCCAGTGTTTGTACATCAAGCTGCTGACACACTTTTCGATCAAGACGGAAAACCTCCAAGGGGCTTGTTGGGATCCATGGAGGTTAAGTGCTTGCTGCTTAAAAAAGCATGTTACACTTTAGGTTTTTAAGTAATTTGTCCAACCCCAAGTCAAGGAGAGGGTAAAGTCTAGCTGTAGAAAAGGAGAGAAATAGAGAAAAAAAATAGAGAAAGCAAGACAGAGAAAAAGAGAGACTTAAAAAAACATCCTAGTCTTAAGCCTTTTAAGTCATTTGTCCAACCACAGGCAGAAGAAATTCTAAGAGGAGAAAAGGGAACAGGGAAATAGAAAAACGGAGAAAGAGAGCAACAGAGAGAGAGAGCGAGCGCGAGAGAGAGAGACAGAGAGAAAGAGAGAGCAATAGGAGTGGCTTCTGTTGCCAAGGACAACGGTATCAACACGTCGCGTGGTCACAACACAGACCCACCCACACAGACACACGCTCTCTCCCTCACACGCTGAAAGGGGCACGACGGTGTGAGGACTGAGGAGCGCTCCCCATTTTCTAGCACTGGCAGCCGGGCACACAAATTGCCCCGACTCCCCATCAACCCAGCGGGCAGATTCCAGACAGATGGGAGTGCGTCCCTCCACCACCACCACCACCACCACCACCATCTCAGTCACCACCACTACCACCAGAAGCTCTTCTTTCTTCCCTCCTCCTCCTCCTCTTCCTCCTCCTCTTCCTCTTCCTTTTTCTCCTCCCGGGCTGGAGAAGTGATCCCACAGCGCAGCGTCTTTTCCGCTGAGGACCCGGAGCCAGGGCCGTGTGGGACGTAAAGGGAAGCGTTTGGGAAGCGCTCGGGAAGCGAGGACACGACTGAACGGATTACTGCTCATCCTTCACTCGCTCTCTCTCTCTCTCACACACTCGCTCTCTCTCCAGTCTCCCGGCAGCAAAGAGCGGAGTGGAGAGGCACACGCCAGAGGGGACAAAAGGAGGAGATCCAGTCAAGCACTAGTGCCACAGCAATCACACTCTCCTCCCTTACTCTTTCGCTTTCCTGTATTGTGGTTCTGGGACTTTTTCCACCCCTTTTCTCCTTTCTTTCTTTTCTTTTCCAGTTCTTTTTTCATTGACTGCTCTCTCTTTCTCTCTTTCTCTCTCTCTCGCTCTCTCTCTCTCTCTCTCTCCCTCTCTCTTTTGACATCAGTGTCTGGAGGAAGAGTAAGGACTTGGCAAAGCTCCCCGTGCCTGCCTGCCTGCCTGCCTGCCTTTTTAAAAATAAATAAATGGCCCCTGAGGTGGGTACAAGAGAAGTGCTTTAGGCAGAGTGAAAGAGAGTGAGAGGAAGAGAGACAGACGTTTTGAGTGCCAAAAAAGTCATGGGGAAGTCCAACAGCAAACTGAAGCCCGAAGTGGTTGAGGAGCTGACCAGGAAAACCTACTGTGAGTACCACCTTTTTCTTCTTCTTCTCTCTCTGTGAGTCCATCCCAAAATATCTTGCTCTCCTTTTCCTACACTCTTTCAATCAGCCTCTGTATCCCTTGACTTTGTACATACTTTATTCATAATTTGTTATGCAATGCAGGAATGTTGTTCCGAGACGCCTGCTCCTGTACCCTCCGCCTCCGTCTTTTCCTTGGAGAGAGAATCAATCTTATGTGATTAGCCCGAGTTAGTCTTGTAGAGGAGGGTGTAGGGATAATTGCCTACCCCTGGAGGTGCCGAAGTTTCAAAGTGTTCTCTCTCTCTCCAACAACATCCTAATTTGATCATCGCTAATGAGCGTCTGTGTCAGTGATTTAAACGACTTTGTTTTAGGGATCGCCAAGGGGTCAACTACGCTTCAGCGCCCGAAGGGGCCCTTAGGTAGAGAGGCAAATTAGGCTCTTTGAGATGAACATAAATCTTATCGTTGTGCAGAAATGTACGGGTCAATTGATAATTGACCATTGACTGAACAAATCAATGTTTGTTGGTGGATGTATGGGAAAGCAATGGTGTTTGTTGTTAAGAGACTACGTCTTCAGATGACTGCTTCTGGAGATGGACTGGCTCTGATTAGACTAGGAATAGCCTAGTCAGTCTAGCAGACAGTTATAAATGAGGCTGCTGATTCAAAATCAACTGGGAGCCATTCTGGGTGTGTCTTTGCGTTCTATGTTATGCTTTGGAAGCTTTTGATCGTGTAAAATGGTAAAAAACTAGTATCTGGATTTAGCAGCTTCTGTCAATGTTTCCTTTATGAGACAGCTGTTTGCTGACATTAAATAACTAATTTAGTAAGTATCTACCAATGCTCGCGTTTTAAGGTATCCCTTGTACCATTTGAACACTGAATTTGGAAATAAATTCCTTTTACAGTTACTTCTCCTGAAGTGACTCCTTCACCGTGGCAACACAAACATGCATGCCATGGAGCAAAGTTCAGTGGGCGGTGATTAACGATTTACATCCTTGTCACAAAAGCACTATGAAAACAATATAAATCACACCATACTCTAAGCTACTGGTGTAATATCTGATTTAAAAGGTAGGCTAATTTACTAATCATCCTCATTATAAGGCTATCATGAAAAAGGAATTTTCCACATCATTGAGTGAAACATATTCCATAATCTTCACAAAGAGGCAGATTTGGTGGAACAGAGAAAAAAAGACAAGAATTTGTATTTGAAGCCCCAAGCCTGACTGGAAGAAATCTTTATGTAAAAATCCATGTACTCTACGCGCTGTATAATCACCCTCTCAAGCTATGGGCTTGAAGATAAGAGAGGGTTTTTTTGTTCTTTTTTAACAGTGATACGCCTGACTAGGTGTCACTTCTAGGATGTCTGTAGAGTCCCAGGATAAGAATCCTCTTATCATCCAGCCTTGCAGATGATAAACGGCATGATGAAAAGCATCTCCCCATCAGCACAGTAATCCAACAGGGGCACCCTCAGCAGACATGAATGAACATGTCACACCGGTGATTGGTGTACAGGCGTCCTCCTGCGCTACACCCAGCTCTGTGGAGACAGGGTGCTATGTGTAAGGGGGAGTGGGGAACGAGATGGGGGTACTTTTCTCCTTTACACCTTGGCTAGACCTGACGAAGACCATGTGAGGTCGTTGAAACGTTGAGTTAGTAAATAGTGAGCAGCAACAGTGTGCACATTTTTTTTTTCTGTGGAGGCAGGGTGCTATTCAGAGTGTGATTTGTAAGAGGATGGGGAGGAGGATGGGGGATTTTGTCCGCCTTCACTACACCTGGCGAAGCGCATGCGAGGTTGTAACATTGCATTAATAAAACTGAGAGCAACGACAGTGTGCAGATTTTTATTCTGTCATTTTTGAGTACTTTTTTGATTTTGTATTACTGTGGTTTTGTTTTGGACAAGTATCGAGCAAATAAACAGAATTGGAATTCTCCAGCACCTGTTAAATTGGATCTGTGTGCATTCTGATCGCTACTTTTGGGATTTCCCTCCTTTGTTTTTTTAAGATCCCCACACCTCTGCTACATTTTTAAAAATCTTTAATGGCTATTCATGAAACTCGATTGTTGGGCACCGTTATTTCTGAACACTGATGTCGCTTAACCATTTGTGTGCCACTAGAGCCTCTGTTATAGCTATACTAATGACCAAGTCTTAATCTTAAAGATTACATCTTTTACCTAAGACTGTCTAATATCATAGTGTTGTTGTGATTTAGGGTCCATAGCACAAAGAGGCTACAATCATCCCTTAAAATCAGCAATTAGAAATAAAAAAAACATCTCCCCATCTGTTTTTTTGTGGGGGAGTGGATCACACCCTGCATGAAGGGGATGTGGGTGTGAGTGTATGAGGGAGGGGGGCGAAGGAAACTTGGAAAGTGCTCCATCATTCTGGATGAGGATGCAGTGTGAAGTCCCGTGAAGCTGTGGGTGGGATGGGTTGTGGGTCTCTCTCTGTCTCTCTCTCTGTCTCTGTGTCTGTCTCTCTCTCTCTCTCTCTCTCTCTCTCTCTCTCTCTCTCTCTCTCTCTCTCTCTCTCTCTCTCTCTCTCTCTCTCTCTCTCTCTCTCTCTCTCTCTGCCAAGGGAGAGATATGCTATCACATTTCCTCCTCACAGAGGGACCCCTCACTGAGCATGTCTTAATTACAAGTGTGTGTGTGTGTGTGTGTGTGTGTGCGCGCGCACTGCACACATGAGTATAGAAGGAGGAATGGGAGAGAGAGTGTAAGAGAGTGTGTCTGTGTTTGCATTTGTGCACTGCTTGCATGTGTGTGTGTGTGTGTGTGTGTGTGTGTGTGTGTGTGTGTGTGTGTGTGTGTGTGTGTGTGTGTGTGTGTGTGTGTGTGTGTGTGTGTGTGTGTGTGTGTGTTTTTAAGTAGAACTGCTGGATGTTGCATGCGTTTTTTGTGTGTGTCAGTGCACGGGTGTGTTGTAGTATATCCAGGTGTGAGCTTACACACGCACGCACACACACACTGACTACTTCACACACGCATGAGTGTGGCGGCACAAATGTCACGTAACACGTGGGTATTTAAGACATCAGCCAACTCACAGCCTCAACATCAAAAGCCCTCGAGGCAGCAGCCAGACTTGGAAGAAAAATTAATAACATCCGAGGAAGCGAAGCCTTTTAGGAAGAAGAAAAATACTACCAAACACTTCCACTCTAATCAACTCAGCTGGAAAAGATGTCTAAATGTTTTGCAGCAACTCCCTGGATGTTTTATTTATTAATTTTGGTGGAAAAAAGTATCTCTCTCTCCCCCCACACTGTCTCTTAGCGTGACTTAGTATGTATATATTAGGCTGAGTATCTTCACCTCTCTCTCTCTCTCTCTCTCTCTCTCTCTCTCTCTCTCTCTCTCTCTCTCTCTCTCTCTCTCTCTCTCTCTCCCTCTCTGCCTCTCTCTGCGTGTGTGTGTATTTGTTTTTCTTTCTGAGCGTTCCAGAGGTTGAGTCTAATGCAGCCCTTGGCAGTGCCAGCAGCCTCTCATCTCCTCTCTACCCCTCTCCTCTCATCTCCTCTTCCCCCCTCTTCTCTCCTCTCCTCTCCTCTCCCCTCCTCCCCCCCCTCTCTCCTCTCCTCTCCTCTCCCCTCCTTCCCCCCTCTCTACTCCTCCCTCTCCTCTCCCCTCCTCCCCCCCCTCTCTACTCCTCCCTCTCCTCTCCTCTCCTCTCCCCTCCCTTCCCATCTTCTTCTCTCTATTCCTCTCCTCTCCTCTCTATTCCTCCCCTCCTCTCTCCTCCTTCCCCACTCTCCTCCCCTCCTGTCCCCTCCCCTCCCTTCCTCTCCTCTCTACTTCTCCCCTCCTCTCCTCTCCTGTCCTCTACACGTGTCCCTTCCCTCTACTTTGATCTGGTCTTCTTTTCTCCTTTCCTCCCCCCACGTCTCTCCTTTTGCCCCTTCCTCTACTTTCCTCCTTGGTCTCTTCTCTTCTCTTCTCTTCTCTTCTCTTCTCTTCTCTTCTCTTCTCTTCTCTTCTCTTCTCTTCTCTTCTCTTCTCCTCCTCTCCTCTCTATTCGTCGCGCGTCTCCCTTCCTCATCTCTCCTCTACTCTCTTCTCCTCTCCTCGACTCTTCTCTTCTCCTCTCTTCTCCTTTCCTCTCTTCTCCTGCCCTCTTCTCTTGTCTCCTCTCCTCTCTTCTACCCCCCCCTCTCTACTCCCCCCATCTCTTCTCCTCTCCTCTTCTTGTGTGCGCCAGGCTCCAGTGGGGAGTGGAGAGCTGTCACTGATGGGTGCTGGGAAATTACAGTGTAGTGGTGGTGGCAGAGGCAGCAGCGATGGCGGTGGCGGCGGTGGTGGCGGTGGCGTTGGCAGTGGGATTGTTTCTGGAGGAAAGCGGGAGCAGCCATGCTTGTTTGACAAGCAGGCACGAGGCTTTGTGCCACCTCCGCAGCTTTGTCTGGATGTTGCTGTTCGTGTCAGTGATGGTGGTGGTTCCTGAATGCTCCTTGTTTTGTCATCGTAAAAACTCACCCAAACACCCCACACTTCTCCCGCACCCCAGCCCCCACACCACACATACACTTCTTGGGGTACAGTCAGTGTTTGTGTGAGCTGCCTCCCCGGCTGAATCCTTGGGTTGGAACCCAGTGGTGAGGGAATGAATTTGTTCTGGCATTGTTCAGTGGAGCGGTAGCTTTGTGTGACACAATATTTTTTCCTGTGAGTCAGATGTACTACTGTATATAGGCACAAGTCACAGACACACAAATGTTTGCCACACACACACACACACACACACACACACACACACACACACACACACACACACACACACACACACACACACACACACACACACACACACACACACTAGTTTTTCAGTGGACCATGCACATACAACCACAAAAAGACACTTTGATGCAGAAGGATATGGCATAAATGGCCACTGTTATCAACCTGGTCTCATTTATATATACCCAGGGCACTGCACACATATACGGTACAGGAAAGCACACTGTACACCCTCTGTCACACACACACACACACATACAAAACCAAGCTGTTGGCTGCCACTCGACACTCAATTGTCTTTTCAGTGTGCTGCGGCCCCCTCGCTCTCATTCATTATCTCTCTCTCCTTCTCTCGTTCGCTGCCCACCCCTCTCTGCATCCCTCTCTCGATTTTTCTCCTTTGTTCGTCACCAATCCTCTGGCACTCACTCTCACTCCTTCTCTCCCTTTCTTTCTGTCTACCTCGTCTCTCTCACTCTCTCTCTCTTTCTCTCCTTCTCTCTCTTTCACTCCCTCCCGCTCTCTTTCTTTCTTCCTCGCTCTCTCTCTCCCTCTCTCTCCTCTTCCTCTCCCGCTGCTCCTCTCCGCCCTTCCCACTTCTCCTCCCACCTCTTGCCCTCCCCTGTTTCTCCTGATTGCAGCTTGTCTGTTGTTACTTCTCATTATCTGTCTTTTCTCACTCTATCATTTCTCTCTTTTTCTCTCTGCCTTCCCCCCTCTTCCCCTTTCTCCATCCTCCTTTATCTCCCTGTTACACACCACACACACATCACACATTCTCTCTCTCTCTCTCTCTCTCTCTCTCTCTCTCTCTCTCTCTCTCTCTCTCTCTCTCTCTCTCCTGTATCTTTGTTTTCCCGCTGTTCGTCCTTTGCCCTTGTCTGTCTCTGTCCTCCTCTCCTCCTCCTCCTCTGCATGCTTGTCCAAATTTAACCTCCGACGCCTTGTTGTAATCGATCCATTTGTCTCACAGACTGACAGATGCCACTGCCTAGACTGGAATAAGAGGATAATATGCTTTTACTCATGCAGAACTCAACCCCTCTCCCCCCTTCTGTGTGTGTGTGTGTGTGTGTGTGTGTGTGTGTGTGTGTGTGTGTGTGTGTGTGTGTGTGTGTGTGTGTGTGTGTCTCTCTCTCTCTCTCTCTCTCTCTCTCTCTCTCTCTCTCTCTCTCTCTCTCTCTCTCTCTCTCTCTCTCTCTCTCTCTCTCTCTCTCGTCATCCCTTGCTCCCTCTCCTATATGCAGACCCACATCTCACAGGAGCACTTTGCGGAGAAATCTGCATTTCACTCATTTCAATGCATAAATTGCAGCCTGTAGATTTGTGCACCCACTCAATTTAATGAGCTGCAAATTGAGTTAATATTTCTCATAAATATTTTGTTTTCCCGCTTGTGTTCCTTTCCAATTTTTTGCATTCCTGTTTTAGAAAAAGCCACATACAGTAGAAAGCCTCATAAAATGAAAATAAAAGAGCTTTCCATTTTTCCCCTCCTCTCCACTGTTCTATTTTTTTTCCGTTTCTTGACACACTCATGGTCTTTGGTCGCCATGGAGATCTCCTCCACTCAAAAGCAAGCCAAGAAGAAAGACGTTAGACGAGAGAGCCGCTGTCAGAAAAAAATGCTTTTCTGCCCTCTTTCAGGTGCTAGTGACCCAACCGAGCCTCTCCTCTCAATGGCTCTGGCATTTTTCAGAATAGAAACAGTTTTTTTAAAGGGAAAAAAAACGTGTTTTTCCTGCAGAAACCCCTTGACCTCGCTATGAATAGCCGTGTCAGTTTGCATATCTTACTGCCATCTTGGTTCCTGTAACCACACATTTCTTGGTGTTTTTGGTACTTATGGAGGCGTAGAAGAATAACTAATAGGCGTAAAAAAATAAAATAATGGCTTGTTGGGAGCAAACAGAAAAAGGGTTCATGGTCATTTCAGGTATCTCCTGAGGCGGTCTCTGATATTTCAAAATGCAATTTGCCCATTCGGAACATTGTTTTTTATGAGAAAATCAAATTCAGATCTGAACAAAAATGTAATTTCTTTGTTATGTTTGTACCGTATTCTGTGCTACTCTCTGACCCAGAACTTGTCGTGCTTGGCATCCATCCAGTTGAAATGGTTGGTTCATCAAATTATGCAGCGCCGTATGCTGTGTGGGCACTAATGGCCCTCTAGTCCACCGCATCTTTGGTCATTACCCAGCATATAGTCCCACTGTGTGTGTGTGTGTGTGTGTGTGTGTGTGTGTGTGTGTGTGTGTGTGTGTGTGTTTGCATGTGTGTGGTGTGGTGAGTGCATTTGTGTGTTGATGTGGATATGCCTCAGTAAATGCTCATCAGATGAGAATAGGACAGCCACCGATGTGTAATATACTCTAATGTCTTCAACATTAACTAGCGGAGGTATTGATTCTTACGGACAACAGCCCGTTGCAGCTAGTTTATAGTTCAGGGCTGTAACTCTTATCTACACAATTTCCCCAATGCCCCTCCATCCCCATCCTCTTATCACACCCCTCTGTCTTTTCGCCCTGTTGAAGGCTATTTGTTTGTGTCTCTCCCTTGTGCCTCCATGTATTCACTTCCTTTCGTTCCACCACTCTTCCCTGCCTCCTCCTCCTCCACTTCTTTCAGCCCTCCCTAACCTCCTCCTCCTCCGCTCTTCCCCGACTCGTCCTCCTCCACTTCTTTCAGCCCTCCCCAACCTCCTCCTCCTCCGCTCTTCCCCGACTCGTCCTCCTCCACTTCTTTCAGCCCTCCCCAACCTTCTCCTCCTCCACTCTTCCCTGCCTCCTCCTCCTCCACTTCTTTCAGCCCTCCCTAACCTCCTCCTCCTCCACCTCCACCTCCACCTCTACCTCCACATGCTCCTTTATGTCTGCTCCTTGGCACTTCCCCGTCCTCTCTTCTCCTCCTCCTCTCCCTCCACCTCCCCATCTCCCCCCTCAGCCTCCTGCTCCACCTCCACAGACTCCTTGATGTCCTCTTCTCCTCCTCCACCTCCACCTCCACCTCCTCCTCATCCTGCTCTCCACTTCTCCTCCTCGTCCTCTTCCTCCTCCTCCCCCAATCCACCTGCTCCTCTGCAGTCTTTTCTTCTGTTCTCCTCCACCTCTCCTTCCATTTTTCACCAAGCGTGACGGCAGCATTGCTGCTGCCTCGCCCACTCTGCTTTGTGTAGCCTTCTCCTTCTTCCCATGTGGATACACACGGCTGGCCACAGCTCAATACCATCAACCTGAAAGCAGGGAAGGTGTGTGTGTGTGTGTGTGTGTGTGTGTGTGTGTGTGTGTGTGTGTGTGTGTGTGTGTGTGTGTGTGTGTGTGTGTGTGTGTGTGTGTGTGTGTGTGTGTGTGCGTGCGTATGTGTGGGTGTGGGTGTGTGTGTGTGTGTGTGTGTGTGTGTGCGCACGCGTGTGTACGTGCGTGTGTATGTGTATGTATGATGGTAGAGGTGGCGTTGGGAGATGTTGTGTTAGACAGACAGGGGAACATTCAGGAGAGTGATGACTGGTTAAACAGCTTGCCGTGTACTGGAAGTCGAATTCATGTCATGTCAAGTGTGTCAAGGCCCTGTAATATCTCTCCAGTTTGAGGCCGTGTAGTATAGTGTGATGCCATGTAGTATCTGTCCAATGTGAGGCTGTGTATGCTGTAGGGCTGTAACGATACACTCAACTCACGATTCGGTTTGTATCACGATTCATGACCTACGGTTCGATACACCCCACGATTTCACATTTGCCAACATTATAAACTTTATGAATAAAAACGATAGTTTATAGGTAGAATAGGTTACAAGAGGCTACTAATACTTTTAGAAAAGTTTCTATATAATAATGATTATGCTTGGAAGCACTATGTTTTCTGGGCTGATGGGTATCAAAACGTTAAAAGGGCGTATCACGATACTGCCTCCTTATATCGCGATACAGTATCGTGACTCTGTGTATCACGATTTCTCGGTTCGGTACAAAATCGTTACAGCCCTAGTATGCTGCATGTCAGGTTTAAGGCAGTGATTCCGAACATGGGCGCCAGCGCCAGTCAGTGTAGAACCTTTACTGATTCCAAACCAAGTCTACACTGTACAGTACGTGAGAAAATGTAATAATAACAAATGTAAGTTATCTATGGAGCATAGTCACATTGGGAAAGAGGGTGAGGGGGGTACTCGTGTTATGGAGTATGTCAGAGAAAGTTTGGCAAACACTGCTCTAACCCCAAACACCGGTTGCTGGTGTGCCTGCATGTGTGCGTGCGTGTGTGCGTGTCTGTGTGTGTGAGTTGTCACTGGCACGCCCTCACTTCTCATCAAGTAGCAGTCTATAAAAAGACAATTAGGGATGAAGTCGATTAGAGGGAAAGGGTGAAAACACCAGTCATTTATAATGTGGTACGTGGTGGTAAAAGGACTGCATTTTGTAAACCGCACACTGCAAACAGAGTTTTAATTTTTAATGTGATGCCTGTTAAATGGACAGCATTCACACACCGCAGAGTACCCAAAGGATTTTGCCTTGAATGTCTCACATTCACCCATTCACAAGCTGTCTGCAAAGGCACAAGCACGCTGTGGACATTTCTCAAAGTGAAGTGTTCTAGCCTTAGTAGGATGAGTAACACCCATTTTTCACGGATTTCTCCAAAGAGTATCCAATAACTATCTAAGTGTAGTTTGGATACTCCTTGGTGAAATCTGCAAAAAATAGCTAGGACACTTCACTTTAAGAAATACCCTGTAATCAGAACGGGAGTTCAGTGCTCAAGGACACTTTGACCTTGCCAGGGCCAAGGGCCGACAAACTGGATTGAGAAAGTAAAATTCCTGCCAGGTAGTCCGTCTGCCTGTACTGTGAACAGGCGATTTCACTAATTATCTCCTGTGCCTGGCTGAGGGGGGTTTCATAATCAGGATCAGCCTTTTCATTGAATTGGCGAGACTAGAGCAAATAATATGGCAGGGTTTTTACTTTCTGAACCCAGGAACCCGGGTCTGTCCCTGGCCAGCAGAAAGTGGACTCAAACCAGTAACTTAATTGGTTGTTGACGACTATCTACCGAGCCGCTGTCCTATCGCCTCAGTTTTCTATTTGTACCCTCATAACACGCACCTTTTCACTAGTGGTATACTTAACTATTGGTTGAAGAAACTTAACTACCATAGTACTACACTACTATGACATGACACTGAGTCTATAGTAATAGAAATACAACGGGGTCATTGCAATTCTGGTAACAGCTAATCAAGTTCCGTGTCTTTATGGGCTGGGTTTTTTGGTTTTTTTTGCCTCTCCTCAGAGCACATAGTTTACCATTATGAATGATTTTGCGTTGGGTAGAACTAGCTACAAAGTTAGCAATAAATTAACCACAATTCACTCATTGCCCCTGGACTTCCACTTTCTTGCTTTTAAAGCTGTCGGTTCCTCTGCATTTCTCATCTACCTACATGTAAATGCTGTGCTGTAATGGTTTCACTGTGCCACGCTTAGACATTTCTTCTCTGTTTCTCCACAGTCACAGAAAAAGAAGTACAACAGTGGTAAGTGCTGTTTTCCTTTCCTTCCTTCCTCCTCTCTGTGTTTTCATCTATCTCATTTCTTCTCATGTTTTGATAATTGGGTGAACAAGCTTCTGTAATCTGTCTTAAAATGCTTCAGAGGCCATAAAACATGAATTTTCACTTCTGCTTCAATGCACCCATTTAGTCAACTGAATCAACTGCCTTCATACAGTACTGCTGAGCTGACTGCATAATTGGCCATATTAAGCTGCAACAGACCATATGCTCAATCACACGGCACTGAAAATAGATCTGGAACAAAAAGAACAAATTGAAGTTCCTACCTGACACTTGCTTTGCTCAGTAAGAATAAAAGTATAGACTTTTTAAGAGGTTTTTTTTAGACTACTAAGAGATAGACTTGAAGTTGTCATGGCTTGTTTTTTTCCATTAATTTTGTGATGGTCTCCAGCAGAAATAAATGCCCCCTGAGTCACTTGTCAGAGCTGAATGATTAAAAAATGATTTAGTTCTCCTGTTGTAGACTTCTGTGTGTTTCCATGGAGGATGAGCAGCTGGAGCAGGGCAGTGTTTTGGATGTGCTAGCTAGTTTCAGGCCTAAGTCACTTCAAGTGCATTTACTGTATTCCCGTGTTTGTTCTGTCTGCTTTCTTTCATTGACTAATGGTGGCAATGGAGGTTGAAAAACATTTTCACATGCACCATACTCATGCCAACTCGGAAATCACCAATTGTATGTCAAAAAGTGAGGACTCCATCAAGTAGCAGGGTTTTTTGATTAATGGCCAATCAATGACGCGGATAGGAATAAAGTGAGGAGAGCGGGTACCCCTCTCTGCTGCTTTACCAAACTATGGGCTGCTTCTTACACAGCTTCTACTTCTACCCTCCTGCATTCTGCATTCTGCATTCACTTCAAAACACACACACACACACACACACACACACACACACACACACACACACATGCACACGCACATGCACATGCACATGCACACACACATACCCCCTCTCTCTCTCTGTCTCTCTCTCTCTCTCTCTCTCTCTCTCTCTCTCTCTCTCTCTCTCTCTCTCTCTCTGTCTCTCTCTCTCTCACTCACTCACTCACTCACTCACTCACTCACTCACGCACACACACACACACACACACA
>NC_085867.1:12727508-12770008 GCF_034702125.1 Engraulis encrasicolus | reverse complement strand
GGGATGGTGAGCCCATTCCAATACCAAAACATTATCTGGTGTCTGTTCTGAATGTCTAATACTTGCTACCACCTTATTTCCCCTTTGTGGACAAATAACATTTGAACTTGAACTTGAACAACATTTCGGTCGTTCAGACCTTTCTCAGGCAAGATGTTGTGAAGAAGGTCTGAATGACCAAAAAGTGGTGAATCATTTCTAAAGGGAAAAAAGCAACAACAACAACAAAAAACCTTAATTTCCCCCCTGGGATAAATAAATGATACTCTACTCTACTACTCTACTTTATTTGGCTTAATTTGGTTGGTCTTATTTGGTTGGCTATTTGATTCACCAGTTTTGGTTAGTTCTACAGTTTGTACAGTAGGTATCTATGTGAGGCGAGCTGGCATTTCATATAGGCTGAGGTCACAGTTGTACTGTATATGAGTTTATACAGCTTTTATGTCCTATCTCCCTTAAAAATGTTTGGCAGAATCGGTGCAACGAAGTGTCAGAATCATTGCACCATAAAGTACATCATAAAAGCTAGCCTAGGCAACACTTTATTTGATACGTTCATTCACAGTGTATCTAAATGTATCAACTTGTAATATTATGTATTTATATTCTCACACTTAACCCATTGATGCTGGATGTTGCGTTGCAACATTCACAACATTTAGGCTTGAGATTTAAGACAATTTCCTTAAAAGTCTTGGTATGTTAGAGCTGAATGAACACATTCTCATGCAAGATGAAGTCTTAGCATTTAAATGCAACTTATTGCATGTTTTATGTGCTTCAGAGGGTGAGATATTTTGGTTTTTATAGGCTGAAGTCAACTTTTCTCAAAGAAAGGGTTTAGCCATTCAGCCTTTTTGCAAGTGCGTTAGGCATCAATGGGTTAATCAGTATGAGCACATGTTTCATAGTGTACTCAAAATTACTTTAAATAATGTATATGACGAGCATAACTAAATGCAACTGTAGGCTACCTACTGGAGCCCGTATTTGGGTGCATGTTTGCAGCATGTTCAGTTGTTTGTGTAGGTTGTGATTCATGCAAGTCACTGACATGGTAAAGTACGTACCTAGAAGCCTGGATGTATATAAACAATTATCATTCAAACCATGTACATTTTTGAATCAAGAAATGCCATCTAATTCTGCTCCTCAAGGCAAATATTGATTGGCTCTGAACGCCCCATTAAGCTTCACCAAGAAATGAACACATATACCCAAAGGGCAGTTAGGAAGGTTAGGCTGTCTGCAAGAAGTTTAATCCTTGGGGAAGGTTACAACAGCGTACATTTCCTTGCTCTCAAGAGCTTTGGTCCCTGCGCAGATACATGGTTATGTCAAACACACACACACACACACACACACACACACACACACACACATACACACACACACACACACACACACACACACACACACACACACACAATTTCACACACCATCACACACATTCTCTCTCTCTCTCTGTCTCGTTCTCTCTCTCTCTCTCTTTCTCTTTCTCTCTCTCTCTCTCTCCCTCTCTCTCTCTCTCTCTCTCTCTCTCTCTCTCTCTCTCTCTCTCACACACACACACACACACACGTACACACACACGCATGCACTAGTGCACACATTCTCTATCTCTCTCACACACACCTACACACACACCCAAACAGCCGTATCCCATCCATTCATGATGACCATGAGATGATTTCCTTATGGTATGTATTGTCTACCTGTACATCAAAGCTCGCTCAACTGTGTCACTCACAGCATCCCCTGTGTGTCACCATACAGCACACAGTAACACTGCAACGCCTCCTCTTGGCCTGAGTCAGGTGTAGGCCACATTATAGTAGGAATGGAGGTGGCGATGGAGTAGGGGGTAGGGGGGGTTTGGCAAGGCTGTGGGGCTCTGTCCTTGTGCCTATTCAATACATAGAAAGATAGATTATTCACAGGGTCTGCTTCTCCGATAACAATGTCTTGAAAAGGTCCCTCTCTGTGTATGGATTGGTGCCGAAGCAGAGATACAGCAATGAGCCCGATGATCGCATTCATAAAAAGTCACGGGTGAACGAGCAATGAAAGTCGTATTGTGTATGTCGTCATTGTATTTTGCCTCGCCATGGTTCCACAACGTGATTGAAAATGTACATTCTCCATTTCAACCAGACTTCTAATCGATGACAGTCATTTTCTTTCCGTACATCACGTTAGTGGTCAAGGTTATAAAAGATGGAGAAGGTTGCCCAAATGAAGAGCGTGTGAACGCGCTTATTAGCCCATGTGTCCTATACTCCTGCAGTAGAAGATGGGCTCTGTGAGATCATTATGGGCTATTTCCCAAATGAGCTGCCGCCATCATTTTATTACATTATGTGTCTGCTGTGTGGGCATTTGGTGTTTGATATTAAAAGGACAGAAGTATCTTCCGAAGGCATGTGTGTCTGCCCCGTTGCCTGGTTGTCTATGCCTATAGGATCTGATGTGTTTTAATCAGAGGTGTCAAAAAAAAGACTTTCCTTCCAACACAGGTAACTTATCTGAGTAAAAAGTAGACCTGTGTACTTGACAGTTGACTCTCCACTAGTTGGATCAAGTTTGTGGTGGGGTCTTGATAGGTTTTCAGTGTTTTTGCAGTAACAACACCGTCTTAAACACTTTAGATTTTATTTTGCCTTAACACATGCAAAAGTTTTTACCTGACATGTTTCAACGGTGTTACTTCCGTCTTCATCAGAGGGTCACTGTGATGTCGATGAGTGACATGCTTTAAAAACAGCTGATGTTGTTGTGGAGGTCATTATTGGCAGGGAGGTCACACCTCCACAACAACATCAGCTGTTTTTAAAGCACGTCACTCATCAACATCACAGTGACCCTCTGATGAAGACGGAAGTAACACCGTTGAAACATGTCAGGTAAAAGATAAAAACTTTTGCATGTCTTAAGGCAAAATAAAATATGAAGTGTTTAAGTTAAACAGTTAGACATAATGAGCCTAATACATATATAACAACACTGTCTGTCTACCTCATTAGGTACAATGGAGTAAATTGTGTAACAGATATGTAATATCATTTGCTAATGTTGTACTTACACCATGAATTTACTTTTACTGTTGACACCTCTGGTTTTAATCCTTTGCATAGCTGCAACTTGCAGAGTTGGTTACAGTTCATCTGCAAAGTAAATACTATACACCAGTATATGTTTGCAAAAATGTTCCATTTGCCACCCAATCTACATAGAAGGTCAGGTCAGGTCAGGTCTGAGAAGCAAAGGGAGGTTTCTGTGATGCCCCCAGCATATGGAAATGGCATTCATACCGTATATAATAGGACATAAACGCTGCTCGTATCACCTCCTGTCTAACTTAGGCAGCCTGCACTCCTGTAGATAAGAGGAGTGAGGAGAAGAGACTGCTGGGTAAAAGGCTACCCATGATGATGCCGTGTGTCCGTCCGTGCGTGCGTGCGTGCGTGCGTGCGTGTGTGTGTGTGTGTGTGTGTGTGTGTGTGCGTGGTGTTGCTCTTCCACCTGTGTCCTGTCCTGCCTTTTATTTGCCCTTGCCACGCTCATGCTTATTTTGGAATCCCCCAGTTTTATTTTTGTCCTCCACCACCAGAGACGGAGTGGGGAGAAATGGCTACTATTATTGCAAGCTGATGAACACTGCCCCTGGCTTGAAATAATTAGAGTCAGAATCACTTTGGCTGTAAGTTGGCATCGGGAGTACTTTTAATTTGGATTGATGATTGCTTAAGGCCATACTTCTTTTTCCTCTCTGTTATCCATTTTCTTCTTCACTGAGATTTTTTTTTTGTAACATAATGTCTTCATTCCTATCTTCTTCTTCTCCCATTGTGGTTTGTTGCTTTATCTATTTTTGTCTGTATGTGTGCACTTGATCCATCTGGCAATGTACCTGTACAATTGTATTGCAATGAATATTATGTGCATCTTGTATTGTCTTTCAAAACAATGGATCTTATGTGTATCTTGAATTATGTGCAAGCAGCTGCTAGACACCTTTCCTTGGGGATAAATAAATAAATAAAGGAACTCAGCTCTACTGTTGTCTTTTTTTTGCAGGTATAAGGGCTTTATCAAGGACTGTCCAAGTGGCCAGCTGGACTCGGCAGGCTTTCAGAAGATCTACAAGCAGTTCTTTCCATTCGGAGACCCCACCAAGTTCGCCTCCTTCGTCTTCAACGTGTTTGACGAGAATAAGGTACAGTAAGAGGCCAGGTGGTTCCACGCGAGAGAAAAAATAAATGTTAATTCAGCACTTAGGGATTTGATTTTAAATCTTATGAAGTTGTCTTGGTCCCAGAGTGCTGTGTAAGTGTTGAATAAACATTGTATTTTTTTACTGTACACCTTCAGTGGTGGGTTTTAAGGACATTATTATCTTCGGGTTCTTTGAAAAGGCTCGTGGATCATTTGTTGTAAGTGCATTCCTAACCCAAGGCTTCATGTACTGTACTTTATTCAAGTAGCCAGGAAATGAGGCTTACAAAACCGTTTAACCTTGTGTGGAGGCATGAAAGAATACGGCATATTTTTCTGAACACTCTGTCCTCAAGCGTTAGTGAAAAGACTGACAGATATGTAGTTTAGCAGCTCTTGAGCTCATGAGAAGCCATGTTGCAGGCAATGTCCCCAGATGGACTTGATGTGAAATTCATGTCGAGGAAGGACCTTGAGGGACTGTAACATATGCGTACTGAGGCGGGTGGCAACAAACCCCCATGCAGTGACACACCGCCAGGTCTCACATTTTTGCACTGATGCTAGAACTTGGGATGGAATGGACAACGGCATGTGTGGTTCGTGTCATAGGGCATCAGTGGTTGAATGAGGTGGAGACATAGGTGTAGCCAGGGCTAGATTATCCATAAGGGCCAGCGGCACAGTGCCAAGGGGCACCCACCATTTTTGACCAGTGAGGGGGCACAACAAGACACAACCTTGACGAATGAAGTTAATAAAGGAGGCACTGATGAGGTTTAGTGCCCCGGGGCACCACATTGACTTAATACGGTCCTGGGTGTAGCACATCATTCTGGGCCCTATGTACAACTTGGTCCAATAGACCGCCCTTGATGGGCCCTCTTATTCTGTGCATATGGAGCCCTGGTAACTACCAGTGTTGCCAGATTGGGCGGTTTTGGATGACTGTCTGCAGGTTAAAAAAAAAGTAATTCACTGGTGGGCGGGTGTGTCTGTAGATGGCAATAGAAATCAACAGAATTTACTTTAAATTAGGTGGGAGCCCCCCTGGGAAACTTCCTTTGTCATTGTGGCACAGTACTTCACAGTACACAGTGCTCACTGCACACAACGGAATTGCATTTATGCCTCAAGAAGGAAGCTGTGCGGCGGGACAGTACCATGCTCAGGGTATCTCAGTTATGGAGGAGGATGGGGGAGTGTACTGGTTAATTACTTCCACCACCAACCTGGCGGGTCGGTAGTTGAACTGCCAACCTCTGGGATACAACACTGACGCCCTAACCACTTACCCATGACTGTCCATGTAAGACTTCACACATTTTTTGGGTTGGAAATCATCATTCTTGTCTGGCAACCCTTGTAACTTCCCCCTATTTCAACACCCCTGGGTGCAGATGAGAAGTTGAATGTAGTGTAGTGTAGTGTAGTGTTGAATGTAGTGTAGTGTCTATAGGAGTACTATGGCAAACAAGGCCCATAATCGTAACATAGCAAGCCACTCTTGTGCTCAACTTCAGTTCTGGACTGAAGGTCTGCTCTTTGGTGAGCCATATTGGTCTTGGTTACTTGGAACATTTAATTCCGAATGAACTCTGAATGAATTCTGAAAGAATGAATGAATGAATGAATGAATGAATGAATGAATGAATGAAATGTATTTACCCTTTGATAATAGCATGTAAACACTTCACAATTTGGAATTAAGTGCAAGTGCAATGTAAACAAGATGGGACTATTTAAGTCTGAATGATTAATTCGGAATTAAAACCATCATGTCAAAGTAGCCATGGTTGATTTCATCTGACGGTTTCTTTAGGATGGCCGCATCGAGTTCTCAGAATTCATCCAGGCCCTGTCGGTCACCTCCAGAGGGACACTGGATGAAAAGCTACGATGTGAGTTGGGCGGTCTTTGACCAGCATGCATGCACTGTTTGAATTTCATTTCTGGATGGTGTTTTCTTGTACACATATTTTATCGTATTTGACAACACCCTCAAAGACATTCCCTTTTACAAGGCCCACAACCTTAAGTCACACATGTAATCACACACACGCACGCACGCACGCTCTCTCTCTCTCTCTCTCTCTCTCTCTCTCTCTCTCTCTCTCTCTCTCTCTCTCTCTCTCTCCCAAGATACCCACGTAGGCGTTTTTTATATGATTGTAAGAACATAATGCTATTATGTCTCGCTATCAGAAAATTGATTTCAGTTGCATAATGAAATAATGAACAAGGCTGGTCTAATTTCCTAAGGCCCTGGCATTAATTGTTGTTGCAGGGGCTTTTAAACTTTACGATCTCGACAACGACGGCTACATTACTCGAGATGAGATGCTGAACATTGTGGATGCCATTTACCAGATGGTGGTGAGTAATTTGTTTTGTGCCAGGACACGGTCGACTGCATACTGTAGCAGCGGCAGCCAGAGCCGCAGCCACGCGCCAGCAGTGTCACTTTACTTTACTGAGGGATCATGGGATGCGAAGGCATTATTATTCTTTCCTGTTATGTTCCGCTCTCCCTCATTAGATATTTCATCTCGACATTATTGATAGAACAGTGAGCAGCTATGGCTGATGAGGTCCCCTTTTGCTCAGCAGTGCATTTACGTTTCTCTCTCTATGTATACAGCTCAGTATTTGTCATGATGAACAGCTGTTTCGTGACTGCTTTGTGCTTCTCCTGTGTTTTTTTTTGTACCTCAGATAGCACTTTGGAATAATGGTCCCGTAAAAACGTCATTAGCAATTTATTAACATTTATTGATGACACTAATTATACGCAAAGCATTTACAGATGTTTATAAGTGAGTGAGAACCGTCCTTCGGCTGCACCGCAAAGTGGGAATTGGTTTCTACTGGAGGAGTTTTACGCTTGTTTGCCCGCTGGTCACTTCTGTATCATCCAGTGATTTCGTCTTTTTTGCTCTTTGAAGGACTGCGGCCCTGCTGTGCTGTGTCTGCTCTGTTAACATAGTATTTCTTACTCATTTGCAAGCATTTGTAAATGTTTACTGATAATTAGTCCATTATTTACAAAGTGTTTATAAAGCTTTTTAAGGGGCCGTTACTCTAAAGTGTTACCATAAGAAGCCACTTATAGGCAAACCTTCTCACTCACACACACACACACACACACACACACACACACACACACACACACACACACACACACACACACACACACACACACACACAGTGAGTCTCGTATCTTGAATGGCGCCTCTTTCCCCACTGTCTGTCTGCTCCATGTCTGGCAGGGCAACACAGTGGAGCTACCTGAGGAGGAGAACACTCCAGAGAAGAGAGTGGACCGTATCTTTGCCATGATGGATAAGGTTTGTCCCAAGCTCTATTAGGCCCAGCTTTTTTTCCTCCACCATACACAGCCCAGGTACTCCATCAACACAGCAGCAATCTGCGGAGGGTGGTCTTAGCGACGGACTTGTCCCTGCAATGAGAACCTCTGGGCCATGAATGCAACTGGACTTTTCTTTTCTTTGTTTGAAGACTTTCCACCTTTCACACAAAATGCATAATATGAGGAGGTGGGTTAAACGGGGCTATAATCAGCAGGTCACCTGTGACCAAATTAACCAATGAGCACTGCTGTCCGCACTCTGGTCCAAATTGAGCAGAAGGCAATGGGAGCCAGGCGCACCGGAGCACACACATAGTATTACCTTTCACACTTTTTCACACAAAAGACCAGTTGACTTTGAGTCAGTGCGTATAAATATACAGTATGAACTGGATGAATGAGAACCTTTAGACAAAACCTGTCATGTTCTGTTGTCTCATTGAACCTTGACTATTTTCGTCCATAAAAGTTAGTTTCATCAGTCTCATCAGCCTTCAGCCTTGTCACCTTCACCCTTTCCCTCACCAATGTTATTCCTGAGAAGACGTTATTTTAATACAGATCACCTCAGATTACCCATAGTCCTTTGAATGACGGGCCACGTACTGTAGCATAGAACCACTATCTCAAATGGAACATCTCTTTCAAACTCCAGCTGTGGCCAAAATAGGCTCTCTTTTAATATCTTCACGGCACACTCATTTCTGTTTAGTCAGGGACTTGAAAGCCGCAGTGCTTGCTCCAAGTCTTATATTAGAAAGCGTTTGAAAAATGATCTCCGCTACTACAAAGAAGTCTGGGTTGCTGTGGCTGGTGTTTTGTGTGTGTGTGTGTGTGTGTGTGTGTGTGTGTGTCTGTGTCTGTGTGTGTGTGTCTGTGTGTCTGTGTGTGTGTGTGTGTGTGTGTGTGCGTGTGTGTGTGCGTGTGTGTGTGTGTGTGTGTGTGTGTGTGTGTGTGTGTGTGTGTGTGTGTGTGTGTGTGTGTCTGTCTGTCTGTCTGTAATGGAAATGAGGTGACGTCAGTGTTTTTCTCTGTTTTGATTCCTAACCCACTCCACTGTCACCAGAATGCGGACGGAATGCTGACTCTGCAGGAGTTCCAGGAGGGTTCCAAGGCTGACCCGTCCATCGTCCAGGCCCTGTCCCTGTACGACGGCCTGGTCTAGAGGTATCTGCCAACACCTCAAGGGAAACACACACTGACGGCATGGGGGGTAGTCTTTGATGTAGACAGTGGGGACATGTCCATACCACTTTTGGGATGAAACTAAATTTTCCCCACCACTTTTTCCCAAACATAATGCAGAAATAGCATAGGATAGAGACTATTCGCCCTGTTAATTTCCCCACTATTTTCCAACACCATTTGGATGGAATGCATTGTCAGAAAAAGTGTACTGATATCTGTTCGTACATTGCATCTATGTTCGTACATTGCATTGAAAATGAACACAGCCATGTTGTCACCAGGCAACATATTCAAGAACAAGGAGCTTGAAAGTATGGTCCCCTCAGAATACACAACAGAACTGGTGCCCTTTGTAAATGTTTGATGTATTCTGGAAGCTCTGCGGCATCTAACACGGAAAAAATACTTTTTTTTATTTTACTGAGAATTGTTTTGGAGGCTATATGGGACAAAAGCTTAGTGCCTCTGCCAAAGTCTCAGCTCTGTGATTTGACAATGCAAAAACGTGAGACTGTGTAGTAGCTGTTTGTCGATAATGCGTATTTTTCTCTTTTTTTCAATGAAAAAAGTATTTCTTTCATTTACACGTATACTGTATTGTTAACTTTCAATGCCCTATCTCTTTTTTCCTCTTTCCTCAGGTGGTCATTGATGTCTGCTGCGTCTCTGTCGTGTCATCTCCGAGACAGATGCCATCTCTCCCTGTGCCAGCTCCGGTTGGGACATGGAGTTATTGTGCTGCATTGCAAACGCTCCCTCACAAGATGCTTCAATATCTCATTTTCCTGTTATGTCGAAAACAACACACAAATTGGACAACGTTCCCAGCTGTGCTGTGCCGTTACCGCATCACTTTTCATGACATGAAACAGGACTTTCAGGAGACTTAACTGTCAACAGAAAAAGATGCTAAGGACACGTTCACGACAGCCCTGAACTTGAGAGTTGATGTTCACCTGATTTTCGTGCAGATGTAGACTGAACAAAGGAGCATTGATTCCATGATATCAAGGACTATGTGCACGTTTTCAGCTATACAGTAAGGTGAATCCATCTTTGATGAGTATGTAAAAAAAATGTGCAGCCTCATCGCACAGATGTATTTAATAGGCTACTGACTTGAGTATTTTTTGAGATGTACTGAGGGTTGAAATAAAACACTGAATACAATAGTTTTAATTCATACATACTATATACTGGATTGTACAGTTAAATGTCATCGTACTGTAAGGACTACTGCGCCAATGGAGAGGTCTTATGGTGTGTACACAACCATATGTTTGTTATGAATTTCACATAGTTGTTGTGGCTTCTTCTGTTCCTCCTGAATGCTGTGATGAAGACACTGAATTTGTTTGGAATTCTTCAGTGCACTGTTCCAACAAAAAAAATGTTTGCTGTAAAAAAGTATTATTTTTCTATTTAAAGCAGGCCTGACATTGTGAAAAAGAAAGCCTTTGTGTGTGTTTTACCCAACGCAGTGTTTTGACCAGTAATATAGATCCTTGTCATATGCACATTTTAATTCACAAATGAGCCAAGTAAATATCTAAGTTTTGCCTTTGTCATGAATGCCATCTGAGAATCCCATAAGAACTGTTCAGTAATGTGCTGGACCCCTTTTTTTCTTCTTCTTTACCATCAAGCAGCCAAGAATCAAGTTATTTAACATGCACTAAATTAAACATGATGTATATATACACCACATATTAAAAGAAATATGATACATAACATTTGTTTCTTGTTTTTTTCCCCCATCTAGACAAACACTAGCAACAACAATTATACAATTTATCACATGGGCGTACCTTATAAGTTTGGGTCACTTCTTTCCTTTGGATAAGTGACACAGTCGGCTGGCCTGTGGCTTATGTTCTGCTATTAGGCTACAGCAAGCCCTGGAGTATAATGTGTAGTCACATTCAGTTAACAACTGAAAAACATGGAAGCTGCTGAAATGACACATTTTGCATGTGGGTGCCACACACAACCATCTAACATTAGCAAAATACTCTGATTGTGCATTATCGTTTATTAAATAATGTATTTTATTGAAATATGCATTATTGTTGTCATGTCAACCACTTCAACCACCACACACACTCTCAACGAGCTTAAGCATAGGCCTACTGCTCCCTGCTGGTCAGCAAAAGTACTTGCAATCAATGTTTTGGCAAACCATTCAGTTGACATTAGCAGGACCTTCAGAATAAAATAAATGACTTTGACATCAGTAGGCCAACCACTTGATTGCGTGTGTGTGTGTTTGTTTTATTTCATTTTATTTCGACTTTGTTAGATCCCCAGTCTGTAGCCCTATCCACTTATATGCACAGATTTATTTTTTCACCAGTTCATTTATTCACCAGAAAGCTCTCGAGGGAGCTCACAAAATCACACTCAACCCTGTGGTTGTATTATTTCTCATTGTAGGATTGTGGAATAGATGGCGGAAGCAGATACAAAAAGGCAGGCACTAGGCCTAACCACTGAAATCACTATAAGAGAGCATTCCCAACATGTAAAATCCATCATATATCAAGAACTAATGAGAATAAAACAGTTGCTGGGGAAAGAGACTATTGGAGTAGTAGGCACATCCATGAAAGCTCTCAATCTTCAATCTCAATTTGAAGAAATAGAGTATATTGCTGAGGAAATACTTTTCTGTGGATGAACCTGTCAATAAAGAAGCTATTGCCAATATTTCACAATCAACAGAAAGGAGTCAAGAGGAAGATATGGAATTGAAGAAGATCGAAGAACTTTTTGATGAACTGGTTGAGCAAGAGGATGAGCTACGGGCCCTGTCTGGTGGAACAAAATGAGGAGTTTGAAAAGGAGAAAAGGGCGTTTGAGAGGGAGAGTGCACATGATGAAGATGACTTGGAGGACGAATATGCCAAGGACAGGGAAGCTGCTCTGCTGTTGTCTGTGCTGTCTGTGATGAGGGTGAGGCAAAAGGTGATGGAGCTGCTGAGAAAACAACCAGGACAGCTGAGACATCATACACGCCTGAGGTCACGTCACAGGTGAGACATACACGCCTGAGGTCTCGTCACAGGTGAGACATCATACAAGCCTGAGGTCATGTCACAGGTGATAGTGTGATGAAGCGGTCTGCACACTGTGTATTAACTCCAAAAATACTTTATTTCATTTAAACATATGGCAACGTTTCGATCCAAGCCTGAGGAAGATCCCTCTGTTGGATTGAAACGTTGCCATATGTTTAAATGAAATAAAGTATTTTTGGAGTTAATACACAGTGTGCAGACCGCTTCATCACACTATCTACTACTTTTTGTCTGGCACCTGGACAACTACCTGTGGATGTGCGCACCCTACCTCCAAACACGTCACAGGTGAGACATCATCCACGCCTGAGGTCACCCTAGGTCATGTCACATCAGGAGAGACATTATACCTTTACCTCATGTCATGTCACATCAGTTAAGACATTATACAGTCTTTACCTAAGATAATGTCAAAGGTGAGACATCATACGTGCTTTACCTGAAGTCACGTCACATCAGTTAAGACATCATGCACTTGTCACCTGAAGTCACGTCACAAGTGAGACATCATACACTTGTCATCTGAGGTCATGTCACATCAGATCTAACCTCAGCTTTAAAGGTGCACTGTGTAAGATAGTGGCCAGAGTAGGTATTGCAACTACACTGTTCAGTGAAATTGTGCTGTCTACTGCCAAATTTGATATTTTCATGAATGTTTACTAATAAATGAACTAATATTTACTAGTGTGACCAAAGTACAGTAAATATTTCAGCTAAAATGCATATTTCTGGAAATTCAAAATGGCGGACCATGGAGAAGATCCCCCTTTTCAGGTATGAAAAGTGCAATTTTCCCAGTCATAATGAATACTTAGAATTTGATGGTGGTGGTAAGTATTCATAAGAAAGGTAACAACATTAGTGAATTGGCAGCATGCAATCTGGAAATAAACTACTAAATATATTACACAGTGCACCTTTAAGACATTATATAGACGCTCTTCACGTCACACCAGTTAAGACATTATGCACTTGTCACCTGAGGTCACGTCACAAGTGAGACATCATACACTTGTCACCTGAGGTCATGTCACATCAGGAGATCTAACTGAGGTTAGATCACATCAGGTGAAACATTATGCATGCTTTACCTAATGTCATGTCACATTGGGTTATAGGCTACGGGCTTAACTTGAGGTCACATCACAGGTGAGAGAGACAATAGAGCTTGAAAGTGACTTCACTTCCCCCGATTTCAGGGGACCTCAACGGCGTTTTTAGTTTAATGTAACCTAATCAAAATTGTTCATATTTACTATGTTTACTTGACCTTGTGTGCCTTATTGTTATATCATGTCTTTGTCATCCTCTTTATTGCAATAAAAAAAATTTTTTTTTTAAATCAACTGTGTTTTTAGCCGAAAATCATAGCATGTAATCCAATGGCAGTATTAAAATGATATTTCGATCCCATTTGAATTGTGCCACAAGCTCCACATATGGTGTTTATGATATTTTTGTTTAATTTGTCATACGAAACTCCAAACGATAGAAGGGTGTGTTTCTTAACATTTTTCATGCAGACGGCCTCGGAACAATAGGCCTATATTAATACTTCTGCATGAATAATCTATATCTAGCCTCTTAAACAGCATATTTGTAGCCCTGCGCATATAATGACTGAAATCAGAAGATATTTACTCGCTACCATGTTGTTAGATGGTCAGCTTAGGCAGGCCCGCTGACAGCTTTGGCTGGGCCCAGGCCAAAGTCATCTGAAAGGGCCCCAATGCATACAATGTAATGAGAATCCAATTTGGGCCCCCTCTGTCCCTGGGCCCGGGACAACTGTCCCTTTTGTCCCCCTCTGTCGGCTTCCCTGAGCTTAGGTCCCGTGAAATACGGAACTAAGGGGCGGGACTTTCAAGCTGTAAATGCATGCTTTACCTGATTTGTTGTCACAGCAGGTGGCATAATACACTCGCTTCATCAGAGGTCATGCATCACCCGCATTGCTCTACCTAGACTATGGCCTCGATTTAAAGGCTCACACTGTGTGTGTGTGTGTGTGTGTGTGGGGGGGGGGGGGGGGGTGGGGTTGTGTGTGTGTTTGTGTGGGTTTGTGTTTGTGTGTCTATACTGAATGGCAAAAAGTCTAACTTTGCATTTGCATGACAACTTTCAGAGTGTCTTTCCTAACAGTGTCGTGAACAGGAACGGCCACAAGAAATGGAGGATTCTTCGAAAGCTATTTCAGGTAATGTGATTTTTTTATTGTAGTGTAAAAATTCCGTTGTAATATGATAAAGTAAGCTAGTTGTCTTATTAAATTCAGATGGTGCAGGCAAAATGTGGAACATGAAGAACCATTTGTGACAGGTTTATATAGACAAGCAAAATAGACAAGCACATTTTCTGAAAAGGCTACGTATGATACATGTCCTCCTGTCAAGGTGCAAACTACTACTATTCACATTCCTATTGTTTGTCTCCTCAGCGTCCATTTTTTGCAAGCAGCATTTTTTTTAATTTTTAAGATTTAGAAGAAACAGGAAGAGCAAAACAAAGTCAGCATCGGCAACTGCAGCATCAAGCAGCCGCTGCTGAGAAGGAGAGATGGCGCAGGTGTGCCCTGCAGGATATGAGGTCACGCTGCCCCAGACTTCACAACCAACGTGTGTGGCTGCTGCTGCCACTGCCTCTGAGGGTCACCCTGATCCAGACGAAGATATCAGACAGAGAGGAGCTACCAAAGAAGAGTCAGTTGAAGAAGAGTGGCATTGGGGCCGGCAGGAAAGTAGACAAAAGCAGAACAGGAGAAGGTGAAAGATTTGCCTTTGAACGGCAACAGCGACAGAATACGGAGAAGATGGAGACTCGGAAGGGAGAGTGAGATACAGACAGACACACAAAGAAGCCCACAGAATCAGAGACCTTGGCATCCTTCTCAGGATGGGCTGGTAAAGGCCTATGAACACATAAGAGGAACCACGTTCAAGAATAGGCTATTTTAATCAAGCTCTGACATGCTCACTTTGTGTAGGAAAGTCGCAAAATATAATCCTTTTGCCGCATTCTATTTCAGCTTGATTTGTGTATTTTCATTTTATTTCCAGTATTTATCAAATATTTTCTCATACCCCTCTACCATTTGAAATCCATAAGTTCCGGTATAGAATGTAGGCTTAAAAAAATAATGATGTCCTCTTACAGTAAATATGTAGAATTTTTGTCCTATCCCAGTGGTTTTCAAAGTGGGGGCCGGGGACCCCTGGGGGGCCGCGAGGGGATGCTAGGGGGGCCGCAGTAGGTTGGCAGGAAAAATCTAGCCAAATTAAATGAATAATTTAATAACTTAATTTAGGTAACCAAAATAAGCCAAACAACCCCAGTGGAATCAGTTTCTTCTGTTGGCCTACAATGTTACAGTATTTCTCAATTGGTTTTGTACATTTCTCGAATCTCACTCGCAATTTGCAAAACATAATATTCATTCTCAAAACAGCTTTAACAAATGGCAAAACACCGTGGATAACCTGCAAAACCGAGTCTCTTGCTCAAAACCCTTATTTGTCTTTCAAAATCAAGTTTTTTGTGTCAATGAACGTATCAGCGCCAGCAGAATGGTTAGTCATTGTGTCATAGTGTATGGACAAGCTAGTCAAATCAATTTCTCATGTTGTCAATTAAATAGTACACTCTTGAGGATCTTTTCTGAAGCGAAATGGTGTTTAGATTGGATGGGAAATGTTGTAAATTCGGCTTTATATTATTTATCAGATAAGATTGAGATAGTTTCATGCATTCAGTGACAAAGCTTTTTGAGTGATATGACAAAAGCAATTGATAATGTACGAAATCACTGAAAATTGTACACAGCCATGGCATGGTGGACGAGAGCATTTGCTATATGCCGAAAAAAATGAGAAACTGATTTGACCATGTGCACAGGTAACACCAGGAAGTCACAATTGAACAAAGACTTTTGAGAATCATTATTCTGTTGTGAGAAATGTACAAAACCAATTGAGAAAAACTGTAACATGTCTATTAGGCTTTCTGTAGTACTTGACTGGGTTTAGGAATGCACAAACTTCATTGAGTTGTGAAACCATGTGCACAGGGAAAAAAAATAGTGTTGCAGGGCCTATGTCAGGGGGGCCTTGGCTGGAATCTAGCGTTACATGGGGGGCCTTGGCTAGAAGCTACAGGTATATGGGGGGTCTTGCCATGGCAAAGTTTGGGAACCCCAAATTGTCATCATCTTCATAGATTCATTGTAGGGCTGGGCGATATGGAAAAAAAAACAATATCACGATATGGATTACTTTATATCACGATAACGATATATATCACGATATAGCACAATTATACACGTTAGTTTCTTTATTTGCTCTTTATTTTTTCATGTCGCAAAACAACCTTCCTTTAAAATGGATCTTTCTATTCTTATTTTTACAGTTACATTAACTTATAGTGTGTATTGTGACAACATGAAATGTAATTAAATGATATTCAATTGTATAAAATGTATAAAATTACTATCACAATATAAACGATATAGAAGAAAGGTCACGATATACGCTTTTATATCATGATATCGTCATATTGCCCAGCCCTAATTCAGTGCTGGTCATGGGGTTTGTATCACTGCAGTGTTTGCCCATTGTTATTGTTACACAGTACACCACAGTGCACAGTGCACAAAATAAAATGACATGTATGCCTACGTGTAAGGGAGCAATGCCCCAATGGAACACTGTGGCAGTACCATGGTCAGGGTACTGTACCTCGGTTGTCCTGGTCCCAGGTGTGTGTGAAGGGATTGGTCCCAGGCCCAAAGCTGTCAGCTGACCTAAGTACAGTGGCCTCAATACAGTAATCCCTGACACAATATTTGAACACTTTTGAAATCACAATACACTTTAGGGGTGCATCCCAATATGTGACCTTGCCTCCTCCACTTGTGCTTGTCTCCTCGTCCCGCCTCCTGGCCCCTCCTCCGTGGAGAAAACGATAAAGTTTCCCAGCTGTCAGCCTCGCGACAACAACTTTTGAGGGACTATTTTTCATTCACCATCCCAATTGCAAATGAGAAAAAGGCTTTACAATTGAGCTTTTGCAAGATATTGAAATATAATGCTGTTGTCAGTGATGTCATCATGACGAGAAGCAAGTGGAGGAGGCAAGTGGAGGAGGCAAGGTCGCATATTAAAACGCACCCTAGGATACACCCCTAAACAGACATCTGGCAACACATGGACACGCCTCATGACTGTCTTACAGCCAACTTCCTTTTGATGACTTCCTGCCAGTGTTAAGCATGAAAACAGTAGCAAAGAAAATGGAATCTTGTACAAGAACGACCACTGGCTGGTGTGGCCAGGAGTGGCACTGCAGCTATATCATCCAGCCAAGTAAATAATGAATGGGTGCCAATGGGGCTGTACGCTTCTCATAGAACTATCTGCCCGTGTGATTTTTTCCCTGGAAACAATGAAGTCGCGTTCGATAGATATGAGTAAGTGAAAGCATTTGCCGGCACGTTTGCATCTTGTCAAGTGTTAGATTCGTGAAAATGACCCTTATTTCAACTATAGCAATGACATAACACGTGACAATCGACTGTACGGCACTACGCCATTTGTTTTGTAGTTTTAAGTCTGACTTCAGATGTCGATGTGTTTAAAGTTATGTTAGGATTGTTGCGGACACCTGTTATTTATTGCATTTAAGGTGGTGGAAAAGCGGCATGTGTACATGGGGTAAAGGAAATGACTGCGCTCATCCTTAAGAATTTGGGCACCTTCAATTAACATGTTGGACGGCGGTGGGGGGTTTTGAGGTGTGTGACCGTAGATGTCTCTGCTAGGATCAGTCAGAGTACGTCTCTCGTCAGCTCTGGTCGTGAATAGTCGCAGAGATTCCTCAGCCAGCAGGTATTAGCCGAATGCTAGCGTGTTGCAGGACAAAACTAACACGTCTTTGGGAGAACAAAGCCATGTCAGGAACCTTTAACTTCACTTCTAATACAACTTCCATGATAAGGTACAGAATGTGCACACACCTTTACAAACCAGAGAACAGAACCGTCACAAATCCCTGCTGAGCCATTTAGCCCAATAGGCTCCCATTCATCTTTTACTTGGCTGCGTTCGCCAACGGGGCTATATGGGAGCCAATGAGAGACGCCTATCTCATAGCTTAGAGAATTTCTGACAGTAGCAATACAAGTCTCCCATGCATGTATTCCCATATGGTGTGGCTTTGTCAAGATAAAAGTATGATTTGTAGGGGGAAAGACTGCTAGGTCATTTAGACACTGGGCTTTTCTTAAAACCTAGTGAAGTGCACGTCCAAGTGTATCAGCCTAATTGGTCACGCCCAGGGATTGGATACTCTTTATTAGTCACACCCAGTAATTGGATATTCCTTAGACTTCACCAAAGAGTACCCAATCACTGGGCGTGACTAATTAGGCTGATACACTTGGAAGTGCACTGCACTAGGTTTTGAGAAAGTCCCATTGACTAGTCTATGTGTGCTGGAAAATGGGAAATAAGCAATCATAACAAATTATGATGTAGGCCTAAGGAACACGTTTTGGATACAATATGTAAGGAACCAGATGGAAGCGTATGGTTTAATTGGATAGGATTGACCCGACTGGAAATAATACCAATCCAAAGCAGTTGATAAATCAGATAGGCCTAGCGGTAATTTCCAGTAGCCTAATCTTTGACAAATAGGCCTAGGCCAAGGTTAATCCATAATGCATATTTCACAATTGGGGGAATTTACGTCATAATGCAATTTGTACATACAAATACACAAAATTACACATAATAATTATAATTGGACCATTAACTACGCCTACACTACGTGTGCTGTCCAAATATTTTGAAGATTCACCATATTATATTGAAATCAAGTAGGTACATAATTGTGGTCGGCTAAGAAACTTCACAAATCTGACTTCACAATGAAATCTTGGATTACCCTTATTGTTTTCCGGTCTGTATTTAGGCTCCTCGAATTATAAAGTTAAGTGGTTTGAAAGAGCAGAGTATTTTAGTAGTAGTGAATGCTTTTTTTCATGCATGTCATGGGCTTGAACGTATGCCTAGTCCAGATCACACCAGGGCTTTTACTTTGAAGTAGATGTAAGTAGTGTATGTGTTGTCTGTTCCTTCACCAGAGACACACTTCACTTGCGGACTTGCGAGGGTGGTTTATAATAACAGTGTGGCTAGCTAGATTTATGGACTCAAACAAATCAAGTATGCAAACGAGTCTCTGTTTATTGTGGAATTATTTTGCGCTGAAGCACGAAGAAACAAATGTAGATAGTTCTGAGATGCGTGCTGTTTAAACTCGCACCTCAATGTAGAGGTGGTTTTCATAAATCATGATAACCAATTAGACAGCTAGATCTAGCGGATACTAGCACAGCTGCTAGTTTGTCGAGGGAGCTAATAGCGAAAACGAGTTGACAACTGAGTTGACACTGGACAAAACGTTTTGCTCTCGTTTTACACATTATAATATATCATGTAAAACGCCGAGTCTCAGAGTGAGACAAGAACATCGTATTTCCAAGATTGCTTTGTGGTTGATATCACTGCAATTTCACGGATAACCCCGTTTGGCTTGGCTTAGCAAGCTAGCTAACTAGCTCTTCTGTTAGTTAGCTAGCAGAACATTCCCTATTTATATCCGTTCTACTGGAAATGGTAAGTAACATATGCGCTTATTTGGGGTGTTTGCAATGCACATCTTACAAAAGAAATGAGCTGACATTGCCACATGAACTGTAATGCATCAATGCAAACGGCTTGCTAACGAAACATAACCAAACATGTATGTAAAGTAGTTCGCGCTGAACTCGGCACTGTGCAATGAAGCTGTTTGCTATCTATTTTTGTAACTTGCTGGCTATCCACATTCCATCCCATCGACAGTGTGTGGCTAACTGGGCAACTTGTGACTTTTTGGGCATGCGGCCTTGAATGCAGCTAGTGCCTGCCATTGCTTCAGTAGTGGAATGATGCTCTGTTTTAATGGATAAGAAGCATGACTCGAACTGGGGTGAAGTTGTTGACAGTGGCCTGGGGTGGTGCCTGCTATAGTTGTTTGTGGATCACGCATCAAATGCTGACAGTCTAGCCCTGTGGTGCCTCTTGAGATGCATAGGCCTTATGCCGGGTGGAATTAAATGGTATGTTCGTCCTTTTTGGCCCTGTGCTCTTATTGTAATCATCAGTCTGCAGTGTGCACACTCGTGACAAGTATGCTTGACAGATAACTCTTTGTAACGGTTATGTTTCTGGCTTGCTTAGGGCTGTGTGTGGCCTACTGTAATACAGAATGCAGGCCTGTATATTACCACACAACCAGATTGTTTACCATTATGGTTTAAATGGGATTGCTGTGCTGTAGCAGGAGTATAACTAGTAGAGTATCATGTATTAATCCCGCGTGGATATTAGCAGTAGTAATACTAACTTAATTGTCTCCATGGGTGTGAAACATGAATACTAAATCAAAGCAAACCCTCACAGACCTCAAGACACATAACATTACACACACACCCCATACATTTGCCGCAATACATGTCCAAAAGACAATGGCTGTTTGATGTTGACATGCACTCATTTGGCTGGTGCTTACTGCTTGCACAGTGTAGCTTGTTTGATTTTTCCCCCCCTCTCTACTTCTATGCACATGATAATTAGTTGTGCCATTAGGTTCTCTGAGACCTTTCACGTTGACATTCTTTGCATTAGTGATGGCGCATAAATGTACAAACTAAGCAAATGCAGCCTGCATGCACAATGACAAATGGCTAACCAGAATGCATTGTAATATTTCATGTTTTTCTGCACCGTCACAAGCGCAGTGAGCGTGTGGGTCCTAAAACCATTCCAGTTAAAAAACACTGCTTCATTGTATTCTCCATGTAGGCAGAGCTGGGAGGACATAGTAGTTTGACTTACACCCACTGTCTCTTTTTCACCACCTACAACAACACCCAACAGGTAGACGCTCTGATGTACTCATGGAGAAGGCGGCCTTTGAGGGGTGGCTGGAATCGGTCTCCGCCTCCTACCTGGCGCTGAGCGACGCGCAGCGGAACCAGTCGCTGGACCGGCTGATCTCGGTGAGCGGCGCGGCCCAGCTGAAGCACCTGTCGACGGGGCTGGAGACGCTGCTGAAGAGGGACTTCCTGCGCCTGCTGCCGCTAGAGCTGGCCTTTTATCTGCTGCGCTGGCTCGACCCCGACACGCTGCTCACCTGCTGCCTCGTCTGCAAGCAGTGGAACAAGGTGCGTAAGATCGTAGTCATGTGTTTTAATATCAGCTGGAACAATCGCAATCATTTTGTTTTGAAGTGGTAGAGAGAGTGTCCTTGCCTGCTGCCCTGTCTGCAAGCAGTGGAACACGGTCAGTCAGCATAAGAAATCATTTAACGTAATAAATCACTTAAATTTGTATTTTTTAAAAAAAGAGCACACCTGTCTGTCAGGTGCATAGATGACTCATGGGTCACTAATCAGAGAATTTGAGTGGGGGGGGGGGTCCGGCACACTGACCATTACCTGATGAAAGTCTAGGACCGAAACGTTGTGTTTTAAAAGAAAACAGCGAAATGGTCAGGTTTTTTTTCAAATTGACATGCAAAGTAATTACAATGCATACTTGGTGTGCTAATGTGGGAGTAACACACGCTGTTCACCTGCTGTGTCATCTGCAAGCAGTGGAACAAGGTGCGATCATAGTAATGTGGTTTGTTTTTTTAAACATGTTTTTTGGGCTTTTTGCCTTTATTTGTGATGGGACAATGAAGTGATAGGCAGGAAGCGAGTGGGGAGAGAGAGACTGGGAAGGGTCGACAAAGATCCCAGGCCAGAATCGAACCCGGGTCAACGGTGTAGCAGTGCAGTGCCCTACTGCTTGAACCATGGCAGGGCCAGTTGTGTGTGTGTGTGTGTGTGTGTGTGTGTGTGTGTGTGTGTGTGTGTGTGTGTGTGTGTGTGTGTGTGTGTGTGTGTGTGTGTGTGTGTGTGTGTGTGTTATGACATGGTAGAATGGCACACGCTGCTCAGCTGCTGCCTTGTCTGCAAGCAGTGGAACAAGGTCAGCATAAGAAATCATTTGACATACTGCCAGTTGTGTGGTTTTATAACACCTGGTAAAAGGAAGAAAGGAGTCGCACACTGGAGCTGGATGCAAAATCAAAAATTGTATTAAACAAAGCCGAAAAAATGTAAATAAAACCGACAGACAGGGGACAAACGTTTCGGGTCTGGGAACACTGATGAAGGGCTAGACCCGAAACGTTTGTCCCCTGTCTGTCGGTTTTATTTACATTTTTTCGGCTTTGTTTAATACAATTTTTGATTTTGCATCCAGCTCCAGTGTGCGACTCCTTCCTTCCTTTAATCATACTGTTCTTGGAATTACGCACCGAGCGATACGCACAGGATAAGACATTGGCGCGGACGCCACCCCACCATTTATAACACCTGGAACATGATCATTTTTGTGACGATTGGCTGGTGTGAGAGATGACAGGAAGCGAGTGGTAGCTAAAGGCTCCTCACCTGCGGTCTGGGCTGCAAGCAGCGGAACAAGGGGATGATGCTAATTATTTTTTTAGTTTTTATGTAATACCTTGCGAAAGACCCAAGGACTCTTTACAATACATTAAATGTGTGTGTGTGTGTGTGTGTGTGTGTGTGTGTGTGTGTGTGTGTGTGTGTGTGTGTGTGTGTGTGTGTGTGTGTGTGTGTGTGTGTGTGTGTGTGTGTGTGTGTGTGTGTGTGTGTGTGTGTGTGTGTGTGTGCGCGCGCGCGTGTGTGTGTTATGACATGGTAGAATGGCACACGCTGCTCAGCTGCTGCCTTGTCTGCAAGCAGTGGAACAAGGTCAGCATAAGAAATCATTTGACATAATAATAAATAACTGAAGTAATGGAAGGTCACTGCTCATCTGTTGAAAAGGGGCAGAATTTAGTAGAGACTTCTTGCGTAAAAAGGAAAACATCTGCACACTTCAGGTCTGTGGAAAATAGCTTTGAAGTAAAGCTATTTCGCACAGACATTGTTAAAGGAGGTTAGTAGAAGAGAAAAAGATATGCATTGCACAGAATTTGGATTTTACTATTGGGCTTCCAATCTTAAAATCTGGCTCTTGTGCTTCATACAGCACCTGCAAGGTCTGCCATGGCGTCTGGCAACGCGCTTTTGAACCTTTATATGACAAGACAGGAAATGAGCTGAGTGCAGAGAGAGAGATGGGAATAGCTTGGCATTAGGCCAGACTCAGGCCTAGGTCCCCATGAGCAACTGCCCGTATGGGTGCATCAGTAGAGTGAACCATAGTCAACCCCGGTATGCCTAATTAAGTTTACATGTATATGGATCTTTTTGAAAACGCATTGGTTATTATGGCCTTTTTTTTTGGCCAGTTTTAAAATCTGCATATCAAAAATCCGGCTTTAAAAAGATCACATTTAGGAGGCTAAAACACACGTTGCAATGACGTTTTTATTTTTATCCACATAAACAGGATTTAAAAAAAAATCCACATAAAAAAATATTCGGATACATGTAAACAGCACCTTATTTGATTCCATCATTTGTTCTTTGTTCTGCAGGTGATCAGCGCCTGTACCGAGGTGTGGCAGGGCGTGTGCCAGGAGCTGGGCTGGCGCATCGACGACGACATCCAGGACCCGCTGCACTGGAAGCAGATCTACCTGAAGGCCAAGCGCCGCACCAGGCAGCTGCGGGAGGAGGAGGCCTTCGAGACCTCCTCGCTCATCGGACACAGCGCCCGCGTCTACGCCCTCTACTACAAAGACGGCCTCCTCTGCACAGGTACAGACCGGGGAACTCTGCCCTATGAAAGCAGGCTGCAGTAGTTCTACATATTTTTATCAAAATTCAGTTAAGACTGAAAATGGTCTTCTTCATAACACCTCCTTTATCTTGTGACGAAGCCAAATGTGTCCTGTTTTAAAGATATTGCCGTGTTCAGTTAGCAGTAACTACAATATCCAACCTATACCATAACAATACTTTGAAGACCTTTTTAGATGCGTCCTAGCATCTCTATAACCGGGCGAATACACCGGCCGCGACACGAGCGAGGCGAGCGACGGAAGTAATTGACTTTGTATTGAGTCACGCGACAAAAGCGATTCTGGAGACTAGAGGCGATTCGTGCGACGAGAGCGACAGTTTGTAGTTGAACTCCTGGGAATGTTATGCAAATGAGCTATGACGCAGTTCAGCGACAAGACGCGACAGCCAATAACTGTATAGAGGTCAGTAACCACAGCCAATGGGAATGCTGGAA
Source organism: Engraulis encrasicolus (assembly GCF_034702125.1). Lineage (NCBI taxonomy): Eukaryota > Metazoa > Chordata > Actinopteri > Clupeiformes > Engraulidae > Engraulis > Engraulis encrasicolus. The sequence continues at coordinate 12,745,850 of NC_085867.1, read as the reverse complement.
TGCTTGCATTCTGCTTTTAACTGACATACTCTAGTCGCTTCAATCGCTCGTATCGCTCTTGCTGCACAGAAGCGAGTCTCTGTCACTTCAATCTCGTCGCGGCCGGTGTATTCGCCCAGTAAGAGGGTATGTCTGTCTGTCTGTCTGTCGGTCCGTCTGTCGGTCCGTCTGAAACGCTTTCTTAATTGTAATTCCCTCCTGTGTCCACAAGGCGGTAGCGCATAGGCGAGCGCATCTTTGTCCGCCTGTCGGACTTGTTCTCAGTTTCAATGTTGGCACAGCTAATGCATTTTGCCATTGTAGGGCAGAACAGTACCAAACAAAATTGTTCTACGCGTCACCAACCCAGGAAAAGAAACTGCTTTTATGTTTTATGTTTTTTAAGTTGCCCAAAGTGCTCAAATAAGACAAGAAAAAACACTCTCGAAAAAGTAAAGCACATTGATATGTGCTGGGTGTTTTTTATTTACATATATATTTACAAGACAAAGTATTTGCTTTTACTTCATCAAGTTCACTCAACATTTGCAAGGCATGAGTAAAATGTACCTCTTGCCCAAATAAAACAAGTCTGTTGAAAACAGTAGTGAATTCCCCAAGAGGGCTAAAGTTTACTTTTGGTGCACATCAGTGCCAGGGCCACAAGGCTGTGCACAGGACTGTTTCCCACAGCGTCTTAAAGATAAGTTGTTTACTTTGTTTTCTAAAAATGCCATTCTATGTACTGTAATGTATTTGACAACTCAATCTCAGGAATTTGGGCAGTAGGCAGTCATTTTACTTTATAAAACAAATATTTTAACAAAATGTGAAACAAGTAGGGAAACGACTACAAACATTCTCATTCCCACCCTGCATTTGTTGAGTCATGGTCCTTAAAAAGACGCAGTAATATTTGCTGAGCTTTTGTGAATGCTACTTAAAAAGGTGTTACTATCTGCTGCAGGTTCAGATGACCTCTCTGCCAAGCTGTGGGATGTCCGCACCGGCCAGTGCATCTATGGCATCCAGACGCACACCTGTGCCACTGTCAAGTTCGACGAGCAGAAGCTGGTGACCGGCTCCTTTGACAACACCATTGCATGCTGGGAGTGGAGCACGGGCGCCAGGATTCAGCAGTTTCGCGGGCACACGGGAGCAGGTGGGCATGCAGCACTTATGACACACACACACACACACACACACACACACACACACACACACACACACACACACACACACACACACACATTGCGTGGTCAGATGAAGAGGGAAAACAGCTGAAGTTGCCCAAACTGCCTAAAGTTCTGATTACACACACACACACACACACACACACACACACACACACACACACACACACACACACACACACACACACACACACACACACACACACACACACACGTTGCATGGTCAGACGAAGAGGAGCTGCAGTTGCCCAAACTGCGATTTTTCAAGACGCATGCTCATTTGTAAATCTTCAAGTTCTGATTGGCCACTGTGCCCTAAACTTCATTGAATTTAAACGTCTCCATTTCACTCTGCTTGCACAAGTTGTTTCAATGGCTGCCTTGTTGCCGTCACCGCCTAAGACACTGTCTCTGTGTAGTGAGAGAATGACTTGGGCCTTTGTGGTAGCCTCTAGTCGCGTCTGCTCAGCATGTACTGTCAGACACAGAAATACACAGACACGCCACGCCAACAGAGGGAGAGAAGGCATACACCAGCTTGGTTTACACTCGAGCTTAGTGTTTGCAGAATGTAGGAATGTTTTAAGTGCTTTCTTTTCCATGCGCATTAGAGAGATGTCTGACAGAAATTATTCCTTTTGAATTGTTTGGTTTGAGTTGTCATGTGGCACAGTGATGAACCGTTTTGCCTCTACTGAGAATCCACATGACCATATGCGGCCCCTTGACCTTTTCTTAGAACTTTCTGTTTAGCCTTTTTTTCTCCTTTGTTGACTTTGCACATGTTTCTATTTTTCTTTCCATCTATCTGTGCACTGTCTGTCTCTCTATCTATTTGCGCACTTTTACAATTTACAAATTGACCTTTCCCAAAGCTTGAGAAGGATGACAAGAATCGATGTGTACTATGTAAATAGTGAGTATTATGTAATGTAACCAAAAGACACATTGACGGTAGCAGTCTTCAAAGCTGTGGTGAATAATTGCACATCAGGCAAAGCACTCAAACCGCATTTGCTGTTTCACAATAGAAAACATGCTGCGCCGCGGTGTAATAATATGGGCTTAATTTGATTTACACTCATTTTTATATGGCGGAAAATCTTGTGTGTAAATCACGTCTCGTCTTTGGATGGAAGTGAGTTGTTTTGGAAGTGTGGTGGAGGAGCAGAGAAAATATTTCTAGTGTCTAGTCATTTGTGAACATAACGTGAGTGATTGCAGCTGCGTTTCTGAACAAGGGATCCCAGAAGAGCAACTATTAAGCTAGACATCCTCCTGTCTAGAGAGGAGGAGAAGAGAGGAGAGGTGAGACGGGTGAAAGATGGGAAAGACGTGGGCGGGTGATGAATAAAGCCAAATTACGCTCCCCCGTCGTCCTTATTTTCCTTTCTCCCCCCTTTTCTCAATCCTGTTCGCCTTGATGGGCTGTGATATTTATCTAATATCTTTTCACTCACCATTTATTGCTTGGCGTTCCTTCTGATATTCCTATTTCAATTTCTCTCTCTCTCTCTCTCTCTCTCTCTCTCTCTCTCTCTCTCTCTCTCTCTCTCTCTCTCTCTCTCTCTCTCTCTCTCTCTCTCTCAGTGTTCAGTGTGGACTATAATGATGAGCTGGACACCCTGGTGAGTGGCTCTGCTGACTTCTCCGTCAAGGTGTGGGCTCTGTCGGCAGGGGCCTGCCTCAACACGCTCACCGGCCACACGGAGTGGGTCACCAAGGTAGGCTCACCTCACTGGCAACTCATCCACCATTTCTCTCAGAGTCCCTCTATTGACAGCTATGAATGACAGTCAGCCTGGGTGGTTTGCTATTATGTTATGTACATAATGTACCCATAAGACTGCTGGGAAAGACAGCTGGGGGTATTTACCCTTAGTTACCTTTAATACTGGCTTTAGCATCTATGCCTATTTACAGCGTTAATTTCACAGCACACAACACACACAAAGTATTCTCTGCTGAATTTCACTCCTATGAACTTTTGCTATTGGTGTAAGACCACAGCCCTTCTTTGATTTATAAGTTTGGGTGGTGAGGTTGTTAACTGCTTTTTCCAATGGGCTGATGTTCGCTAAAGTTTTCTTCACATCTCCAAATGTAAATTTATTCTTGCTCTCCTCTCCTTTTTTCTCCCTCTCTCTTCCTCTCTCCCAGGTTCTTCTGCAGAGATGTGAGGTGGAGTCCATGATGCACAGTCCTGGGGACTACATCCTACTGAGTGCTGACAAGTATGAGATCAAGGTGAGCACCGTTCGTTTTTCTCTTCAAATACGAAATTCCTCCCGCACGATTGGCCAGGTAGGCCCAGTCTTGTGACCAGGTCCTGGTGGGGCGTACAACATGAAAATTAAGGATATCCAAAAGAACCACAGAAACGTCTGGAGATGCAAGAACACGGGATAAATCACTGCACGCTAGTAGACTTTGATTCACTGAATTTTTATTTTTGTCAACAATGCATTTCGCTACTGCTTCATTAGGCTTACTCACACTGAACTTGAAGTAAATCAAAGTCTACTAATGTGCAGTGATGCACCCCATTTTCCTGGATCACTCATGACTGTGCGTCATCAGCACCTGGCTATCGGCTGTGCATAGGGACTTAGAGCCTTTTGAAAACCGCACATCCGTAGATATTTTACGGAGCGAGGAATGCATTTCACTGTGCTTCTCACCAAGCGTTCTCTTTCCTGATGATGTGAACTTGTCTTGCGGAGCGTCCATTTTGAGACCATCCGCTGCTGCTGGTATGTTGTGCACCCACCAGGGGTCTCTAGAGTCTTGTTTCTGCAGGGTTCAGAGTAGACATCAGGACTACAGGGAGCTTCCTGTCATACTGGGCCACAAGAGGCCCTTCATTGTGCACTCTGGGAGAGAATCTGGCTTTCAACACTGAGTCGTTTAAGGACAACAACACAAGTTACTCTGCGAGTGAAAATACTTTGAACAGACATTTTACTGCAATCTATGGTAGAGAATGTCCTTGCCCTTGCGTGCAATGGCTAAGTAGATTCTGTATGCTGTTAGCAAGAATCATTAGAAAGAAATACTCCTGTACACTGTCCTCATTTGCACAAAAAAATCGCAACGTTTTGGTCTAGTGACCTTCATCAGGCAACTTTACCTACAGTTTACTGTACCTACCTAAAGGTCAGCGATTTGAAAGCAAATGTTCTGCTTTGGGGAACTGCAGAGAGGCATCCTGCTGCTCCTCGAAACGCATGGAGCCTCTTACTGTACTAGATTGGTCCGCCGATGGGCCCAATTCACTCTTTAATGAAAACACTCAACCACATTATATCAACATTGCTATGACAATGCAGGGAGTCTTAAGTAACCAATTAAAACTTTGTCATTACCATTTTGGTGACAATAAAGGTTATAACAGAGAATCTGCCTTAACCTCGCTAATATGAACCACTTAAATATATTTGTAATTGCTATTTAAAGGTTGCAAAAAAACTACACTGCTTTTGTTTTAAAAATCCGCTAAATAAATGCTACTGCTGTGCCTCTTTCACGTCCGGCCCATTGGAGGTTCTCAATAACAAACTTATTTAGCTCAATTGCAGTACAATGCAGACACTCCCTTCTCCCCTCCCAAGGGGTTCTGACCCCCAGTTTGGGAACCCCTGCATTTATCTGTTAAGACATGGCCCCGGCAAAAAATTGGTTTTTACCAGAATGGCAGTAACCAAGTCGTAATGTGTTACTAAAGGCACTGTGTAATGTCATTAATGTAGTACCATGGTAATAAAATCTTTTCGGTGACTAACTGTATTCCACTGGTGGAAAGGCGTTGGGGGGGCTGCACAATTAAGAAATTATATTAAAGTTATACAAATAACCTAGTTTTGCACTAAAGCGGTTGCATTTTGCTGCTGTCTGTGTGTCCCAGGTGTGGCCCATTGGCAGGGAGATCAACTGCGAGTGCTTGAAGACGCTGTGTGTGTCGGAGGACCGCAGTGTGTGTCTGCAGCCGCGGCTCCAGTTCGACGGCCGCTACATCATCTCCAGCTCTGACGTGGGCCTCTACCAGTGGGACTTCGCCAGCTTCGACATCCTCAGGTAACACCCTGAACGTGTCATGTAGTAGGTAAAAAGCATGCCGCACTCCAAACGTCTGACCTGGGAGCAGGACAAATAAACAGACAGATAAAGAGAGAAGGGTTTTTCTACTCGAAACGTCACGCAAAAATATTGGGAGCAAAATCATGCTGGTTGAAGAAGATCCTGAACATGCGCAGGCATCACCATGGGCTGCAAGGCATGTATCCACACTTGCATCCTTTCCTCTGTCCTTGTTGTTGCCCTGGGCGTCTACCAGTGGGCCTTTGCCAGCTTCCACATCCTCAGGAAAACGCTGAAGCATTCTGTAATCCTAGCCATTGATTGGCAACTTGGATTCAGCAATTATTACAATCTAGGGCCACATACTTGAAACAAATGACCTGGTTTTACCTGTCCAAATTCCCCAATTTCAGAGTGCAGTTGTCACCATGGAGTGCAATTTATTTCTTCAGACTTATATCAACAAGGCATTTTCGCCCACAGAACTGCTGCTCACTCTTCTATATTTGTTCTTTTCCGGACCATTCTCTGTAAACCCTAGAGATGGTTTTGTGTGAATATCGCAGTAGATCAGTAGTTTTTGAAATACTCAAACCAAGCCCTTCAGGCACCAACAGCCATACCATGTTCAAAGTCATTTAAATAATCTTTGTTCCCCATTCTGATGCTCAGTTTGAACGGCATCAGATCATCTCAACCATGTCTACTACATGCATAAATGTATTCACTTGCCACCATGTGATTTACTGATCATAAATTAACGCCAATGAATAGTTGCAAAGGTATGCCTAATAAAGTGGCCGTTGAGTGTATTTGTTATTACACTTTTCCCGTACCCCCTCAGGTGTGCTTGCATACCCTCTAGTGGCACTAGAGAGGGTATGCAAGCACACCGGAGGGGTAGGGGAAAGTGGGACACATAACCCCTGGCTGGGAAACACTGCTGTAGATAGACGTTTTCCCAAAGCATCTGCACCATCTCAAGATGCTGTGTGATTGTAGACGGAAACTGTAAAATCATGATACCACCACTGTATATACAGAGGGGCCGGAATCCAAATTGTGGTTGGGATATTTTTTTTAAGTAAAATGAAATGACAAATTAATGTCATGGGCATACTGCTTAAAGACTCAAAGTGCCTGTCATTATTCAATGTTGTGCAACTTAGCTTCAGCCTGGAAAATGAAATAATATTCCACCCGTTAGTCTTCATTTTACGGTTATGGCAACTCTGCAATAAGGCTTGGAAGCTGCAGTAATGGCATCACCTCATGGCCCAGACATAACAGTGCCAAACCCATGTCGTTAATCATTACAAAGTAGCCTGTCCAATGTCTTGTCACTAAACAAGACAGATTTTATCCCTCTTTTTTATTTCTCCTGTCTCATCACCAAACACGTGATCTTGACCATGAGAAGGAGGAGCTGCAGGATACTGCAGCTGAAATAGTTTCTTTTTTATTTGGTGTATCTGTAACATCAAAACATTGGTCACTCATCTGTTTGCTCCAAATAAATAAAAGGATGCAGCAGTGTGCTCCAGCTCCTCCTTCTCATGGACGACTGTCCTACTGGCCTGTCCAATGACTTGTCACTAAACAAGACAAATTGGATTCAGCCTTTTTTCTCATCACTAAACCCCTGATATTGTCCATCTGTGTGTTCCACTCCACCTGTCATCCCGCTGATGGCTTTGCCACGCTTCTCATATTAATCTTGCTGAATGCTTTCATACACCTTAAAAGAATATTTCTGCACCATGTCAACTATTTTGGACTTTTTCACTTCCAATATTATAGCACACTCTAAGGCCGCGATCACACCGCACGCGGATTTCTGGCTATAATCCGTGATGCTCGTCCAGCTGATTTATCTGTAGTGATCACACCGAGGATCCGCTGACCATTCGAAAGCGGTGGCCAGGCAACGTAACGGCTGAACTGTCACTCGCAACGTAGCCTAATCGATGGTGTTGTGTTATTGAATATTGTGAAAACATACACAAAATGCTTTGTAAATTCATCTATGTAAATGGATAGAGGATGAGCTCTTCTCTTGCTCTCCTAACGTTGGATAGTGAATCTGATATGAATGTTGGTAGTAACAGTCTCCTATCGAACATCTCGAAATCCACCTCAGATTTTCCACCTTGAGTTGAACTTTTTTCAACTCTATCCGCCCGGCGCGGAGAGGCGGAGAATCCGCAATCCGGATCGTCAAGTATCCGCAGTCCGCCTTGCACTGATATTCGACGCAGAATCCACTCATTTTCATTAACAAACAGTAGAACACATCCGCTTCCTACTGTAAAATCCGCATCCGGTGTGATCGCGGCCTAATACTTGATGACACCCGTTTTCTCTTGGTCACTTAAATCTTTTTTTCTACCTGACCTTCATAGGATATATTCTGTCAATTTTTTCCATACGTTTGATCTGTTTTGATGTCTGTATTTATATTTGTGCTTGATGTTACGCATCTTGCAATGTTCATTTTCTGTATTAAGTGTAATTTACTTAATTTGTGATCGTTTCTGCACACCTCAACTGGCCATTAAGTTAGATATGATCCATAGGTCGCAAATAGGATGGAAAAAACTATAAAACTACCACTCGCTGACCATTTCGATTTGACTTTATTCACAATGTTTTGGTCTTAGACATTCATCAGTTTTTGTTTCGTTTTTTTTTTCAATGAAATAATTTTACTTTACTAGCCTTCTGTTCCCTTTGGTATCAGACTCAATGATGGTTTTTTTTTTGGGCTTACACATCAGGTGGTGAAACAATACATAACTAATACCCATAAATTATTGATTAATCCATAATTCATGTACTGCAATCAATATGTATCTCGGATAATCCACTAAAACAAACACACAAAAAAATGTAATCCATACAATAGTGGCATTAACTGTCATTGCACCACCCTGGCGTGTGCTCATTGACCCTTAAACAAAGTACTTCTCTGCTCTGCTGTTCTTACCCTTCTGCTGTCATGTCCTTCCGCAGGGTCATCAAGACGCAGGACTTCACCAACCTGTCTCTGCTGAGCTTCGGCAGTGTGTTTGCCCTGCTGTTCGACCACAGCTACCTGTACGTGATGGACCTGCGCACGGAGGGCATCACGGGCCGCTGGCCGCTGCCCGCCTACCGCAAGTCCAAGCGCGGCTCCAGCTTCCTGCCGGGGGCCACCGCCTGGCTCAACGGCCTGGACGGCCACAACGACTCGGGCCTGGTGTTCGCCACCAGCATGCCCGACCATAGCATTCACCTGGTGCTGTGGAGGGAGAACGGCTAGAGGGTGACCAACAACACACCACCCACCTCGCCCACCTAATCTAACAAGAGACTGGCCTGGATGGACAGACAGACGTGTGGGGATTGTGTGTGTGTGGACTGACAGAGGGGGGGGAGGTGGGGGTCATCTCCGCCAGTGTTGGAGGAGTGGGGGACACAGAGGGGGAGGGAAAGGGGGGTGGTCCATCTCTGCCAGTGTTGGAGGTGAGCGTGAGAGACTGAGGGCGAGGAGGGAGGAGAGATTGGAGGAGACATAGCCAAGGGTGCTCTTTAAACTTCAAACAATGAAACAAACAACTGAAAAAGAAAAACAAAACGGCCAACTTGGATAATGCATGGACCAAAGTCTTCTCGTTATTGGAGGGTTGGGGTGGGAGGGGGTGGGGTATTTTTTTATTATAAGTCTAATAATTATTTTGCTTTTAAGTTGACATGACTATTTTTTTTAAACATACTGGCAAATTCATAACTACATTTGCAAACGCAGACACGCATGCGCTCACACACACACACACACACACACACACACACACACACACACACACACACACACACACACACACACACCGCTTTTAGATAGTGTGAGTAGAGCATACAGAAGCTGTGTCATTGTCAGCAGAGTGTGAGCGGTGATGCACACAGGCTAAGGTGGGCAGCAGTAGCACACCACCACCACCACCACCATCATCATCATCATTGTTTTTCTTCGTCCTCTTCTATTCATCATCTAACCTTTTGGCCCGCTCTACATCCCCATTCCTCACAAGAGAATAGACTCCTCATAACATGGGGACAAATAAAGACCATTTGTGGATGAAGAAAGCGTTTTTTTTGACGTTTCCACTTGATTTGGACGGAAGGTGACCTCCCCCCCTGACAATTACGGGCCACATGCCCAGCTCAGAAAGCCATCGCCATAATCACCGACCTCATCACCTGACTCAGCTTACTGATCTGACTCTCATGACTACTGGTGAGCAAAACCCTGTGGGAGATGTTGCCTTAAAGTACCACTTTTGTTTCTTCTTGTCTTTCTTTTGTTTTTTCTTCTTCATTTCCTCTTTTCTTTCTTTATTTCATCTTTGTTTTGTTTTGTTGGGTGGCTAAATGTTCCTTCAAGACGTTTTGGTCTCTTCGTTTAAAAAAAAACTTTCCATCAATACATCCATACATTCATAACAGCACAGGTTTTTCTAATTGACAATTAGGAACAGTTCACACAATGTCAAAAGCATCAAGCATGGTAAAATAAAAAGTCCTTGGGTTGGACAAAAACTTCACTTAGCAGGTTCTTCTATTATTCCTTTTCCTTTCAGGGAAATCCATATTTTTCAAATGAAGAGCTTTTTTCCCCCAGAATGCTATATAACCACATTATTACAGTAAAGTACATTGAAGTATTACATTTCTATATGATTTTGTTGTTCTTCTCGGTTAATATCAGTATCATAGTTTTGTGTTTTAAATTGGCTAAGGGTCATTCCATGTCAATTCACACGCCTTCCCCACATGACCCTCTCCGATTTACCCGATATCTCACATACAGGTACCTTTTGATGTCAACTGAAAGAATACCAAGTATTAGCACCCTACGTCTAACGGTTGCGGAGATGAAGCCCTCCAAAGTTGGGGTGCCATGCCCACTTTTCAAGCCTGTGAATTGCATACAAAATTTACAAGCAGATTTTGACACCTCTGGCTTTAGTTTGAAGGAAGATACAGGCCTAAAAATCACCATGGCCCCTCAATATGACCCTGTCTACCAGATGATGTACTCAGAAATAGCATGCCTTGATTATTTTTGGCTATATTAAGCCTTAAAAACTGAGTTTGTGAAAAGCGTCATGAAGAGTCTTGCCATTTTGGGGTTCCAGATCTTGGAAACTATGTATGCTTTGGGAGTTATAATTGATTTTCCATCATATTTGGGAACTGTACAGTGTATTCCAAAAAAAATAGGCCACTCAGACTTTTAATGATGGAATTGGAGGGACTCAAAAACAGCTTTTGGACAAAATGACCTTGTGGTACCCTCTACTTCAGGTCTCAAATTAACCATGTGGGCACTTGATAACTGGAACGCCCTTTTAACCCCATGTACAGGAGAACTGTATCAAACATTCAAGCTTGGAAAAACTTTGTTTTTCAAAGTTCTTCATATTAATCTTGGCCTTCAAAGTTTATGTTTTTGTCTATGTCTTATCACAGTGTCTGTTTTGTCTGCTGCCATCTGCTAGTCAAAAAAAACGTAACAACAGCATAATGTAAGGAAGCAAAAGGGGCTGGAAAATCTTGCCCATAATTTACCAATAAAGTAGCCTAGAAATCTAGACGGCCCTAGGGGTTAAGCTCACTAGGCTACCAATAAAGGACTTTTAACAAGCATTACACAGAATGCTCAATCATGATTACATTTCTACCAGGACACCCCCACCCCCATGGTAGAAATGTAGTGCAGGGTCAAGGCCATCTTGGAATTGGCATCATGATTGAGCATTAAGCAGTCACACTTAGGAAATTATTTAAACTAGAAATATTCATCATGCTTAGTATATAGCATCATAATTAGTATATAGCAATATACTGTATAATTACAGTGCTTTTTTGGTATATTATGGGCAAGATTTTCCAGCCCCTTTTGTTTTCTTACATTACGCTATTGTTGCTTTTTTAGACCAGCAGATGGCAGCAGACAAAACAGACACTGTGATAAGATATAAAACATATACTTTGAAGGCCAAGATTAATACGAAAAACTTTGAAAAACAAAGTTTTTCCAAGCTTGAATGTATGATACAGTGCTCCTGTACATGGGGTTAAAAGGGGGTTCCTGTCATCACGTGCCCACATGGTTAATTTGAGGCCTGAAGTAGAGGGTACTGTAAGGTCATTTTGTTCAAAAGCTGTTTTTGAGTCCCTCCGATTCTATCATTTAAAGTCTGAGCGCCCTACATTTTTTGCAATACACTACACAGTTCCCAAATATGATGGAAAATCAATTATAACTCCCAAAGCATACATAGTTTCCAAGATCTGGAACCCCAAAATGGCAAGACTCTTCATCACGCTTTCCACAAACTCAGTTTTTAAGGCTTAATATAGCCAACAATAATCAAGGCATGCTATTTGTAAGCACATCATCTGGTAGACAGGGTCATATTGAGGGGCCGTGGTGATTTTTAGGCCTGTATCTTCCTTCAAACTAAAACCAGAGGCGTCAAAATCTGCTTGTAAATTTTGTATGCAATTCACAGGCTTGAAAAGTGGGCATGGCACCCCAACTTTGGAGGGCTTCATCTCCGCAACCGTTAGACGTAGGTTGCTAATACTTGGTATTCTTTCAATTGACATCAAAAGGTACCTGTATGTGAGATATCGGGTAAATCGGAGAGGGTCACCTGGGGAGATTGTAGGGAATCATGTGAATTGACATGGAATGACCCCTAAGGAGAATCAATTAATATTAAACCAGTTCCAATACCCTGGTGCTATGTTCTAAAGATGGATATATCAAAATGGCATTTGGCTTGTGTTAGCATTTTGGAAAAGAGCTCTTCGAGTATAGGATTTAGCCACTGTATTTTGTTGACAATGTATGAAGTTTTGTATCATTTCTCAGTTGACATTTGCTGTAGTCTTGTGCCTTGTGATACAAACACACTTACCTGTTACACATCAGATCCATTCCACTGGAGGTGCAATAATTTGTATGTCGACTACCGTACATTGGCAGAAAACATCATAATAACCCCATCTTTATATCAAAGTGGTTTTAGACGCGTCCCTCAACTTCATATTACTCTGCAAGTGTGTTTATAGTCCTCTATTTTTCATATGTACATTTGAGTGTTTTAAAGAGGTATGCCACTATTTTGGGGCTTAATACAGTTAAAATCGTTGGCTGGGGTTTATAAAGGTGGTAAAGTGTCTTATTTTTCATGTTAAGCACTGTCTTGCTCTAAAACAAGTTAAGAGGGAATATGTCGCTAAGCTAGTGAAAGTCAATGGATCCGTGTAGCATTGTAGCATGCTACACGGATCCATTGACTTTCACTAGCTTAGCGACATGCTCCCTCCTTTAACTTGTCTTAATGCAAGACAACGGCTTGCATGAAAAATAATACACTTTACCACCTTTATAAACCCTGGCCAACGATTTTAACTGTATTAAGCCCCAAAATAGACTAATGCACAGTTGTGTTCTTCCCAAACCCCAGCACTGGGTTATACAGTGAAGACCTCTTGCCTGAGGCTACTGCGTCTGACATCATGTTCCCTCTTCTGAGTTGCAGTAATAGGCTCTGAGATAATGTGATTGGATTAATTAGTTCATATTATGTGAAGAGATCATGCTGTGACTGGCATGCCATCGTCTCGGTGGAACAAGCAACTGAAGTCTTCCAAAACAAAGCGAGGGTCCAAACCTGAAGTTACACTTACAGTGCAGTGGAGGAAAATGAAGCCGCGGAAACGGTTGACAAAATATTACAATAATAATATCTGTGTGCACTTCTACATTGTGTGTGTGAGTGTGTGAGAGAGTTTGTGTGTAGGGGTTGGGGATTGGAGATTAGGTTGAGACGATCGACTGAGGCACAGTTTTTAGCTATTCTGCTACCGCACACAATCAGACCGACGATACATCTCAAAAGCGTGACATTTGCTTGGCCAGGTATAAATATATGAAGCTAAAGTATGCTGTCTTTATAAATAAATGAAAGTGGCAAACTCTGGCAAAATCTCTTTTTGTTCTGCAGTATTCTTGCATTATCAAAACAATGAAAAAGACTATAGGTAATTAAAGATATCCGTATTTCGGATCATGAAACTGGCCATCTGGCATACGGGGCATTTCAAGGTGAGCCAACAGTCCTCAGGGACCAGTGCAGGTTTTTTTTGGTATTCTGTTTGAGGGGGCTGTGTAAAAGTAGCCTGGTTCACACCAGACGTTGTGTGTGTAGCTCTGCTCCGCCAGGGGGCGCCGAAGCTACACATACACCGTCTGGTGTGAACCAGGCTTGTGTAAAAGTGCTTGGGCCTTTCCTTTGTCCCAATTCAGCCTGGTGTGAAACCCAAACCATGGTCAAAAGCCCACAAACTGAACATTGTATAGCTAAGTGGCATTTATTAGTCAACTCAATGCAGTGTCATTTAAAGCAGGATATGTACAGCAACACACTGTTCTACAACTCCCAAGTGAAGAGGCACTAAACAAAGTACCATGGCAATACAAAGTGTCAGGTAAACACAAAAATCACATGCATTGTCACATGTTTACAACATTGTGTATGGTTAGACAAAATATAAACAACCATATATAAACAAATATTTTCAAATATAAAATAAAAAAAAGTTCACATTGAGATAAATACATATGTGTGTGTATATACTGTATTAGCAGGACTGTGTCTGTGAAGAGAAAGTACATTTAGGTGGTAGTGGTTCTGGCTGATCCCAAAGAAACAAGAGGAAAATACTGACGTCGTCAGATGGAAAGACGCGACACTGAACAGAAAAGTGTGCCCTTTCTCAATGCCCAGTGTTCTAGCCTTATTAGGACGTGAAACCAGTGATTGGATACACTTTGGTGAACAACAATCCAATCACTGGGCGTTTCACGCTGGGCATTGAGACAGAGCCCTGGCCTTAGGATACCACATCAAACTTAACCAGGACCTATGGTAAATACAGGCGGTGACCATTTTGATCATTCATAATTCATGTTGGTTCTCAAAGTTCCTTAATTTATGATGACAGGAGGACATAACATCGGATGACATGAGTTGTCAAATACAGTATGCTATTACTTGCAGTGATAGACTATGGAAATACTATGTTTTTTGTTTAGATTTTTTTTCATAACACAGCAAACCATATGTTCATAACAACATCGCACATGTCTATGAAAACCTTTGTTGAAAAATGACAAAGTAAAAGAAACTTGGATTACAGTATGTAAGTAAATCCAAGCTGTGTGATACAGTAACCGTGAGGTTGAGAAAGTTAATGCAAATCTACAGCAGTTTACTTTAGTACCCAGTTTGGGAAAGGATCTCTGGTTAAGAAAGGCATCTGGATGTCTCACAATACAGTAGTTTTCAACAGGTGAAAATGTTCATGTCACTGTGAAGTGTGTGTGTGTGTGTGTGTGTTTGTGCATGTGTCAGAGTGTGTGCATGCATGTATGTGTATGTGTGCCTCTTCAAAGGCCTACACTTTTCTACAGTTTCTACAAAAAGCTGTATTTTTCAAGCTTGTTCGAGTGGCACACCATTAAGAAAAAAAACACTGACTCACAAAGAAGAGGTTACAATGATATAAAACAAATCAAAAAATAAATAAAAATCACTATTCGTTCGTACATTCAGAAACACACCAATAGAGAGCTATTCTGATTGTCTCATCATCCTTGGAACATATTAGGCAAGGTTGTGTTGCCACTATGCATAGCACAATGGCAAGGTTATCATTTGAGTTTAAATTGTCTGGTCTAGATCAATTTAGTCTAGATCAATTTAATAACACTCCAGGTCATTTCCAAATACATGTAGTCTTTTATAAAAGAATCCAGTTCTGTTGGGACACTTAAATATTCTTCCTCATCTGTCCAAATTATTCTCGGATTCTTCATTGAGAATGTCCTCTTGCGTGACTTTTAAACTTTAAGGTCAAGAACTAATGTAGCTGAACAAAATAGTCAAAAGCACATTCCAATGATATGAAACTAAATCACGTTCTATAACACTGCCACTGTACTCATTTACAAGCGCACAAAAGAAACAAGAACAGAGACTAGCTTAATTAAACTTTGTGGTACCAATCTTACCGGTTAACGGTTTTCTTCACAGTAACAGCTTGGTTTGCATCTGTTCTAGTCTTGATGGCTTAGAGGATTAGCAACTCTTTAATTATTTATTTTCTCCTTCTGTCCTGGCCCCCAACATGTAAGGACATGTTTACAGCAGAGCAGAAATCGTAATACCATATACACCGGGGCTGAACAGTTTTAAACAAAATGTCTTTTAGTGACCAATGTTTCCTGTTACAATGTGAGTGGCACACTGCCATTGTGGATGAAGATGAACTCCTCACTCACAGTGGTGTTCATAAGAGTATATTGTCTGGATGTGTGGAACAGAATGACCTCGGACACATGGTGGTGCCACGTGCGTCTCAAGCTGCTGATTTAACCTTCATCGATGAACGTTTTTCACTTTTTGAACCAGGAGCGCTGAGCACATGTACGTATGTATGGCTCCAAGCCAACATCACACCCCAGAGTGCAGGGTGGACCAATGACTGCTCACTACTTTTTAAGGCTATGATGGAGAGGTGAGACAGAGCAAAAACCATTTTTGTACCACAACATTGTCTATATCTCAGTGCAAGTGTTTACTACACGATTCAACAATGATTCAAGTTTTTTCTTGTGTCATTTTTCCGTTTATGTCCCGATTGCCGAGTGACAAAGACACTGACAATGACTCGTTGTGCGCGTGAGATGATGAAGTGGAAATTTCAAGTTTTTTTGCAAAGGATGTATTTTTTACGGTTCTGTGGCGGTGTGAGTAATTGCCTATCCTAAGCACCTCCAGATTTGTATTTTTTTTTACAAATAAATACGTACCGACTGATGCATGGTGGTGAACCTGTTAGATGAATCTGCGAATCTGCCTATTAAAATAGCCCATAAATAGCCCAATAAAACACAAGCAGGGGGGTAGGCCACGTGACTTCACCTCAACCACAGCCAGAGCAGGCAGCCTGTCAGCCTGTTGGCAGATGTCTTCTCCTCGCTAACACTGAACAAACGTCTTCCCTTTTTAGTATTTCTTTACTTTTTTCTCTTTTTTTTTAAGCATATGCATCACTCAGGTCCAACTATGGCATCCTAGGCAACCCAACATGGGCTATACAGTTAGCACGTGCTCATTCACATTATTTAGCAGTAAGTAGAGGCATGTACAACGCAGACAGACGAGGTCTTTGCACACGCACTCTCACGTACTGTACGTATGCACAAGTGGCAAAAAAAGCATCCATGTAAGGCTGGGGGGGAAGGAGGGGTGTGTGTGTGTGTGTGTGTGTGTGTGTGTGTGTGTGCGCAAGTGTGCATGTGCGTACGTGTGTGTCTATGTGTGTGTGCATGCACGCGTGCGCATGTGTGTGTCTGTGTGCACATGTGTATCCCTGTGTGCGTGTGTGTGTGTGGGTGTAGGGGCGGGGGTGAGGGATAAGAGTGATAAAGGAGTTGTCTGTCTTTTCGTTCCCTCCTCTTGTCCAGACAAAGAGGAAACTGTTTTCCTTTGACACGTTCTGCAGCCACAGCAACAGAAACAGTAGCAACAGAGTGAGTCTGTACGTGTCTCCATGCCTCTGTCCTGTCCTGTCCTGCTCTGTTCTGTACTGGGCTGCAGTTTATGTCCATCTTCAGTGCTCTTCTCAGATCTCAGCAGGCGTCCTCCGTTCCACGCCTGTCCGTCGTCATCAAAGAGCTTTGGCACGAGTGCGCCCCCATCAGGCAGAGAGGGGGAAAGGGCCAGGGGAGCTTTTATTCCAGGTGGGAGTGGGGAGGGGTGAGGAGGAGGGGTGGTTGGCAGGGGTTTAGGGCGGGATCTTCCTCCTCACTCGAATGACATGAGATTGGCTGGTGTCTGGAAAACAGATTTCGGTTGCTGTTTTAGAATTTACAAGCGAGAGATGCCTGTGCACTGACAATATGAATGAAGCCAATCAAGTGTTCACATGATAAATAGTAGCTAAATATTTGTACATTTTGACCCGCAGCCTAAATTGTAAAAAAAAACTATATTTAAGTATACTTAATTTAGTTCTGAAATGAAGGATGACCCAAATGTATACACACTTCAAAAGAAGTAATAATAAATAGTGTACATTATAGAACTAGTAGAGGACTGCAATAGAATTTGCAGACATCACATTATTGTTTTGTCCCTGCTATTATCAAACTGGTGCCTGTACTAAGAAGCTGGTTCAGGAGTAACCCAGGTGAAATCAAGAGGTAAATCATCTAATGGAAGAGTCTGGAGTCCTCGTTTTATTAAGAAATTGAGGACTCCAGGCTCTTCTATTAGATGATTTACCTCATTACTTAACCTGGGACCCGTTTCTCGATTCTTGTCGTTGCTAACCGTCTTAAGTCGGTCTTGAGTTGGTCGTAAGTTGCTCTTGAGTTGGTCTTAAGTTGGTCTTCAGTTGGTCTTTAGACGCAAGACCAACTTAAGAACAACTTAAGAACAACTTAAGACCAACTCAAGACCTTGGTTACAACGTTGGTCTTAAGAACGAACAAAATGGCTAAAGTCGTTAGCAAAGGCACTGTCGAGAAACGACCCCCAGGTTTACTCCTGAACCAGCTTCTTAGTATACCCCTCTGGTATGATGTCTGTAGCTCAGGTGTCACCAATGTGGTGCCCGCGGGCGCCAGGTAGCCCTCCAGGAGCTTCTGAGGTGCCCTCCAAGGATGATAATTAATAGTGACGACTACAAGATTTTAGTCACAGTTGGTGTTTTCCTTAATTTAAAATTTAAATATAAGATTATTTCTTTATGACCTAATTATCATTCAATCATAGTGTGATTTGGGAATGACGTCAAGACATCAGTAGAGGATGTTGAACAAAAGTCGCCCTCAGGTACCCTTTGGGTAGCCCTCAAACCCAGAAAGGGTGGGTGTCCCTGAAGCCCATGCTATGAAACAAGAGAGTGTGTGTGAGTTATGTGCCTGGATCTGCAGTGCCAGGACCAGAATGGATGTTTGACAGCACGTAAA
>NC_085867.1:12720008-12722508 GCF_034702125.1 Engraulis encrasicolus | reverse complement strand
TTGAGTAAATTCAGCTTGACACTGGGGCAGTAGGCTGTATAGATACCAGAGGAGGCCAGTGATACAGTAGGAGACCTTCTTGTTTTGCACAATGACAGCTGTGTGCCTGTGTGTTTGGGTGTGGATGGATCAATCTTGTGGCAGATATGGCGAGAGTTGACTGGTAAGGAGAATCGGGCCTGTGCTCTCAGATTAGAGTGAGATCGTAGCTCTCACAAAGTGACACCAGGAAGACCTTGGCTGTTTATTCAGACATGCATGTGTTCACTATGGTCACCTCAAGCCCACCACCACCAGTATCACCAATAGCCTGATTTTATCACCCTTCATACTAGGGAATGGTGAAACCAGGATACATCACCACCACCCAGTGAAAAGTGTCCCAGAAAACTACAGACAACAGAAAACATTCAGTGCATGAGAATGGTAGAATCCCCATTCCTCTAAAAGTTAAGTGTCTAATAAGATAACTAAAAGAACAAAAGTATCATCCAACTACCAGGGCAGTAGGGGAGGACAGAAACGAAGAGCTTGGGGGAGGCGGACGATAGAACGGAACGGAAAATAAAGTGAAGGGGTCAGGCAGCTAAGGAGGAAGTGAAGTGACATAACGTGGGAAGGAAACGAAAGAAAGACAGAAAGAAAAAGGAAGAAAGCAAGAAAAGGGCATGCACTCATGGCCGAACCGTGAGACCCCAGGATGAGTGAAGTGACCTACGGCGTGACCTGTAAGCCGTGACCTTTGACCCCCAGCGTTACCTGTAGATATAACTGCAGCTCTTGGGGGGCAGGCGGGGGGGCACCCTCCAGTTGGGGCCCAGAGTGGCGTACATGCGCCCCCTGTTCACACACGGGTGGGGCACAGTCAGTCTAACTATACTGTATCGCTACACTACACGGTGAAACATTGCAGCCAGTTAAACGTAGAAAAGTGAGTTGCCCTGCAGCCAAGTTTGTAAGTTGAGGATTAACTCAACTCAAGGAATTTTGTAAGTTGAGTTAACTTACAAACTTAAGGCAGCAGGGCAACTTACTTTTTTATATTTAACTGGCTGCAATGTGTTACAGTTTGTGTACAAAACGGCACCCTCAGGGAAAAAAATCTAAACCGGTATGAAACTTAAATTCATATATAGACCATACAATTCTTATATTGCAGCAACTATAAAAGTTCCTCATTTTCCTCATATAAAAGTAAGGCACACATACACAGTACATTCCATGCACTGGAACATAATATAAACATTGTACATGAAAAGTGTTTAAGTGCTCACGTACATGGCACATACTTTAAATATGGCCCATGTTTTCACACAGAGATGGGCATATCCATGTTAGTATTCCCTAAGGGCATAGGCACACTTAAAACGGTAGTGCCTGTAGCACTGTACTATTCAGAAGCCCTAAAACAGTCAACTTTGCCTATCAACAAGGCCCTCTACATTAGACATAACATTAGCCATAACACCTCTAGGTCCCTAATTATTTTCCACATGCTTCAAAACACACTGTACAACTGGTGCAGTTAATTGGCAACAATTACAACAGACATAAACTCTCACTCATTAATTGCAGACAAAACACACATAAAAAAATCACAATATCAATGCAAAACAACAATATATGAAGTACAGTAAGTATAAGTAAGCAAGTAAGTATAAAGCAAACAAGCAATATACAACAATACTTATCAATTGAACGTATAAAAAGTATAAAATCGCAAGTCACTCACCTTTCCACTCCTGATGACAGGTCATCATAGAAGGAGCTCTCACTACTGTCTGCTGCTGAACCAACACAGAAAGGAATCGTGAATCAGTAGGGAAACTTAGCACTATGGCGCTCTATGCAGTAGCAAATATGTCCGTACATAGCAAATACAGCCTGTTAGAAGCTACTGTATATTTAAATTAAACTAATATATTGAAATGAAAATAATAAACAATATAATAATTAAAATATATATTGAATTTCTTAATACTTTAAAATTCAACCAAAACGTTTTTTTGTGCTTCACGACAAATACCGGTATGTTAATACAGAGTAAATAGAGCCTGTTAGAAAGTACTTTACTACTTTAACTGAAATTGATTTAATTATATTGAAATTCAAATAATTCCACATTACATAAAGTAGTCTTGAGTGTGTTTCAAGAAAAGTACTGATAACCCAGCTTACCCAGCTTTCTTCTTTTTAACACTACCCGACATTGTACACGACACTCAAGGGATATTCCATTTACCCTTTGATGCGTCAGGTAACAATCTACCATTTGTTAGTGTGTTATCAGCACTTTTTATTGAGCAGAAAAATGCAACAACAAAAAAAAGAAAAAGAAAAAACTATTCGCAGCAGGGAAAGTGAGCTCATGAAAGAAAAAAGATGATTTGAAAAGAAAAGGGTATATAAAAATCCAACGACTACAGACACTTGCAATGTCTCAGAGTGTTCTTCCAATACAATGTCTCAAGAGGTAATCGTGTGGGCTTCAATCAAGCAT
>NC_085867.1:12702508-12715008 GCF_034702125.1 Engraulis encrasicolus | reverse complement strand
CTCCATCATCCCCCCCAACACCACACATACACGGGCATGCGCTCGCACACACATGCACACACACGCACACACACACACATACACACGCGCGCACGCACGCACACACAGACACTATGCACACGCACGCACACGCACACACACACGCACGCATTCATGCACACACACACGCACGAACGCGCACACACACACACCTCCATAAGCCTGACCCCATGAATATATTTTAACTAGGACTGCTAAAACACGCACATGGACACGTCACACACATTGCTCGGCTGTGATACAGCATCTTAATTTGTCATCTTGAGCCGTTAGTGGCGTGCACAAACACACCATGTGCTCGTACGGTACCCCCACCACCACCACCACCACCACCACCACCATCCCCCACTCCCCTTCCCTGTTTTCTGTTGCTAAGACACAACAGCTACACACTTCTGGATAAATTCATCACGGCCTCTGTTAAACACACTGGGGCTCTTGGGAAATGCTGTCATTTCCCCCCAGCCAATTATGCCCACAAGTCTGGCAATGTGAAACACGAAGGGGGTACGGTGCAGCAGCAGCAGCAGCAGCAACAGCACATGAGAGCTCATAATTCATTTTGCTCGCATACGTCCATGTCCAGGCCAGCTCTACTCAGCATGGCTGACCTGACCTGTGCGTGTACTGTATGGAGAGTGGTGGTTTCCGACTCATGTATTCACTTGTTCAGCAACCCCCTCCCTACCCCTCCCCCCCCCACCCCCCACCACCACCACCACCCCTCCTCTCCTCTCAAATGTCTCTCACACAGGTAAAGGGGGTGGGGGAGGGGGGGGGGTGTTGAGTTGGTTTCCAACTCACAAATTCACTTGTTCAGCATCCCCCCCCCCCCCCCCCCCTCCTCTCCTCTCAAATGTCTGTCACACAGGTAAAGGAGGAGGGGGGGGGGGGGGGGTGTTGAGTTGGTTTCCAACTCACAAATTCACTTGTTCAGCATCCCCCATCCACCCACACCCACACCCACACACCCCTGATGTCTTAAATGTCTCTCCCACAGGTAAGCCAGGGGGATGTTGGGGTATAGATAGGGGAAGACAGAGGTCCATGCTTCTGCTTTTTTGTGGGCTAAATGCCAGGCAGGCCATTAAATGGTTTGAAATATGTCTCCATAAAGGCCAAGGCGGAGTGTCTGTGCAGGTACCTGGCATGCCAGGTGGGTGACCTATGACACAAACGTGTGTGTCGAGGAAACAGTCCTCTCCAACTGCCCCCTTTTAACAACGTCAAGCTGTCACGCACCTCTGTGGACATGTGTTTCCACATTTTTTCCCCCTTTGTGTTTCCACATCTTTTTGGTGCATTTTTTTCTGTCTCTTCCCAGCTGATGAGTTTGGTGTCAGTGGGTCACATCTTGGGTTCCGGAGTACGGCGGCAGCCTCCTCCGTCCTTAATCGTCAAAAACAACAAGTCATGTCTCCACAGAAACGAGTGGTGGTCATATAGGTTAAGCCAAGAGCACCAACCCCTCCATCACCAGTCATCAAAGAAATGGGTGAGGGGTGAACAAAAAGTCACGTCTCCGAGAAAAAAAAAGAGTGGTGGTCATGTAAGTCCAGCAGCGTAATAGCGCGATGACTTAACGCCGTTATTTTAATCACCCGCATGTTCTTGAAGTCTAAACGAGCCGAGGCTGGCTGGTGGAGGATGATGTCATGTCATGAAGCGATCAGTCTCTATTTCGGAGTCGTAAATTGAAAAGACACAGAGTGTTTCCCAGGGAAACGTGTCCATACATCCCCCCTCGATCTGGATGAGCAGGAGTTTTCCATTGCCTAGCCCCAAGCTGGGACTTTCTGCTTTCTGGATGCTTGACTGACAGTGATAGCCCCCCACCTATCCATTCCCCAGATCCACGAACAGCGGGGGGGGGCAAAGGAATCAGTTGTCCACGGCCTGGGGAAAGGGGGCGTCCAGGATTTGGAGCCCATTACATTGTATGCATTGAGAAGTGGGCCCTTTCATATGTTTTTGTCCTGGGCCTGGTCAAAGCTGCTGTCAGCGGCCCTGGGTTCCCCCTATAGCTCCTTTCCTCCTGAGTCGTAACGGAGGTGAAGGTTAGAAGGTGCCACTGTAAAAACTCTGATGCTCTTTTCTTTCCTTTTTCCCTCTTACATTCGGAGTGGAGGAAAGTGTCAAGAGCAAGACACACGAGTCTGTGCCCAAGTGTCACATCAAAATGTCAAAACAGACTGTAAGATGGAAAACGCAGAGTTCAGATCAGAGTTTTTTCGTGTGTGCATGTCTATGTGCATGTGTGTGTGTGTGTGTGTGTGTGTGTGTGTGTGTGTGTGTGTGTGTGTGTGTGTGTGTGTGTGTGTGTGTGTGTGTGTGTGTGTGTGTGTGTGTGTGTGTGTGTGTGTGTGTGTGTGTGTGCGCGTGTGTGTGTGTGTGTGCACGTGTGTGTATGTATGCGTGTATGCGCCTGTGTGTGTGCGCCTGTGTGTGTATGCATACGTGCCTGTGTGTGTGTGTGTGTGTGTGTGTGCGCGAGTGTGTGTGTGTACGTACCTGTGTGAATTTGGGTGTGTGTGTGCTTGCGTGCGTTCATGCGTGCGGGCATGTGTGCGTGCACATGTCTGTTTCTCCTGTATGTGTTTATTATGAAAAGAGAGACTTTTTCAGGTTCCGCTCCCTCATCCATCACATGGTGATTGTTCAGATGTTCCAGTTCACCTCGACCTTGACTTCTCTATCTCTCGCAGCGTGAGCAGCCCTTCCGCCTACTCATCTCCCAGACCCATCCTGCTTTTCACATTCACGCGAGACACTCTTAAAGGTACTGTAGAGTGTGTCATATTTTTTAGCAGTTAATTTCCAGAATTCATGCTGCCTATTCAGCTTTTTTCATGAATACTTACTACCATAATTTAATATTTCAGTTTCAGTATGGCTTAGAAATTAAACTTAGAGTATGTATTTATTCATGTATATTTCATTTATATGTATTTTTAGTAGTTTATTTACATAAGTTGTGCGGCCCATTCACAACGTTTTTCCATTTTCAGGAACATTTAGAGTAGAGTAGAGTAGAGTAGAGTACTTTTATTAATCCCGAAGGAAATTAAGGTGTCTGTCAGCTTACATAAATACACAAATACAAAACATACACAAGACATTATACACATAATTGAACATTGCAGGAAAATATATATCTTGAGTACTACCGCCACACATTATGTCACATACACACATGTTCTCTCTCTCACACACACACACTCACACACATTGTCCCACCCACACACACACATACAAACCCACCCACAACCCCCCTCCCACACCCACACCCACACCCACACCCACACCCACACACACACACACACACACACACACACACACACACACACACACACACACACACACACACACACACACATCCCTGCACAGACACAAGGTCCTGGTAGGGTGTCATGTTGCATACATTCACACTCACAGAAAAACAAAATAACCATGTTAAGTACACATACAAGAGCCAAAGAAGTTCTAATTATTGTCCATGCAAAAGCTGAGTAGTTCACGGCAGCTATTCCAGGGGGTGAGGTAGCTGAGGTGGGGTGTAGTGGGTTATTGTCCTGTATTGGGCAACCCTTAAAGTGTCCAAGGTAGTGCAGGCGCTTGCTCCGGGGGGTGAGGGGTAGGGGGTAGGGGGTGGGTGTGGGATGAAGTGTAACTGTTCAGTAGAGAAAAGAATCGGGAAAGGGGGGGGGCGTGTAGTGGCTGCAGGTTGAGTGTTCCAGTGTGGGGGGCTAGTTATGCAGTCCAGTCACCTCATTTACGACCACTGTAATTGTCAAAGTTTCCCTTATGGCTTGGAGCGCTTTTCGTGAATGAGTAGGTGGATCTTCTCCATGGAAATCTGGCCGTTTTTTATCTTGACACCAGTAATAGACATAATTGACATCTGTGGCTGCAAAACCTGCACTTGTCAGACCAGACCAATATTCTTTATTTTATTGTTTATTTTATTTATTTATTATTTATATTTTTATTTTTTTGGGGGGGGTGCTTTATTTGGATAGGACAGTGAAGTCATGACAGGAAGCAAGTGTGCAGAGAGAAACAGGGAATGGCCGGCAAGGGACCCGGGCAGGAATCGAACCCGGGTCAGCCGTATAGCAGACGAATGCCCTACCGCTGGAGCCACGGTAGGGCCAGACTAGTATTCATGAAAAGATATGGGCAGCATTGTGGAAATGAACAACTGAAATTACACACTGGACCTTTTACATAAAGAACTCAGCCACACCACTACAATGGATCATCTTACATTATGGAAATTAAATAAGTAAATACCTGTACATGTTTTATTTTTAAACTGATTAACGACATTATGAATCATGATATGGAAACTGAAAAACATTGCACATTTTTCTACATTGTTTATTTAATATGTGTATTTTTATGTTAATTTTTTTAAACCCTTTCTGCACGTTGCAGATTTACATCAGCCATTTCTAGGTATTCTAGGTTATAGCTGTGTATGTGCCAAATAAACTACTCTTAACATTGGACATTGTAAAGGACTGGAAACTGGTGAATTGTGGGTACAGTAGTGCTCTGCAAAGGTGTTGTGTACTCTACTGGCAGTGAGACTCCAGGTTAAGCAAACTACACCTCATGGGTGCCCAATATTCACAGAGAAGGCTTCTTTGCCTTTGGACTCGACTGCAGTGTTGCCAAATTGGGCGGTTACCCGACGAATTGGGCAACTTGGGATGGCCGTCTGCGGGTAAAAATGGGAAAAATCATCCATTTGGCGTTTTTTTCCAGCCGTTTTATGCCCATAGATATCAATGCAATTTCTTTAAATTGGCCGGAATTTAGCGCCTCTTGCCGGTTTTTGAGCACCTTCTGGGCAGGATTTGATCAGACACATCTGGCAACACTGCTCGACTGTGGTCCGCGGATGGCAAGCACACCTTCATGATTAACGTGGCGCTACCTTTATGGTATTTGCTTTTTGCTCATTTGAAAGCCTGAAAAACCATACAAACTCACACAAACATAGACACATACTATGCGAGCTGACATTCACAACCTCAGACAGACACACAGAGACAGCTCATTCACATGCTGCGCAAAACACACTTACATAAATGCATTTATATACCCAGAACACACACAGCAATCTGCTGACCTTGGCCATGTGCTGGTCAGAGAGAGAGGCAGATAAAGAGAGAGGGAGAGAGTGGGAGAGAGAGAGAGAGAGAGAGAGAGAGAGAGAGAGAGAGAGAGAGAGAGAGACAGACAGAGAGAGAGACAGACAGAGAGACAGAGAGACAGAGAGAGGGAGCTGTACTCTGATCTGATCTGCTCCACACCACAGCACACTAGCCGAGGCCTTTGGCCAAACAGGAGGAGCGCTTGGGTCATTCTTGGCCACAGCAGACCCTATGACATGGGGCTCCGCTCCACTATGGAAAACACTATTGCCTGTTTGTCATTAGCAGACACACGCTCTCTCTCCCCCCCCCTCTCTCTCTTCTTCTCTAGCTCTCTCTATCACTTTCTCTCGCCCTCTGTCTCACCCCCCCCCTCTCTCTTTCTTGCAATCCCTTCCTGTCTCACCCTCTTTCTTGTGCTGTCTGTCTGTCTGTCTGTCTGTCTGTCTGTCTGTCTGTCTGTCTGTCTGTCTGTCTGTCTGTCTCTCTCTCTCTCTTTCTCTCTCTCTCTCTCTCTCTCTCTCTCTCTCTCTCTCTCTCTCTCTCTCTCTCTCTCTCTCTCTGCAGTACTCATTGCCTTTTGACTTCTGATGATCATAACAGCACAAGTTCTGAGCGAGGGATGAAGAGAAGAAAAGAGAAAAGAGAAGATGAGGCTATTGATTGCATTAATGTTCTTCACATTAGTGTTTGACCTCTCTGTGTGGGCGAGACATGGATCATCAGAGCAAAAAAAAGAAAAGGAGGAACAGAGGAACATATGAGTGAGCTTTGGTATGGACAGGATGTGTAGCTTTCGCTAATTAATGTGCAGTGCATTGGCATCGGATACGGCGAGGATAGAAAAATAAATTACGCCGCTAGGTCGTGGCTATTAATTACAGTGCCACACAAGTCTGGTTTGCCTCCTTCCGAAAGCTGGCCACGTGTGGAGACTCTGAGCTGCACTACCTCATCCTTTTGGCCTGAGAGCACTGTGCTGTGCTGCTCTCTCTCTCCCTCTCTGTCGAGAGCCTGCACATCAACCCCGAATCCGCTACGGTCAACTCCCGTTACATAACAGAACCTTAAACCTTAAAGCAGTGATTCTCAAAGTGTGGTCCGGGGACCACTAGTGGTCCGCGACAGAGCTCAGGTGGTCCGCGAGGGGATTTTCATTCTAAGACAAGCTAGCAGTATGCTATATTTGTAGCACTATTACAAAGCTAAACATGGCTGAAGTCTCATTTTCACCACAATAAGACAGGCTTGTAAATGTAAATAAAAGAATGTTATCTGCACCAAAATTAGACGTGTCAAATTAGCAACCATCAACTGCCAATTCAATGGACAGGTGGTCCCTGAACATTTTTGGGGGGACAAAGTGGTCCTCGGTCTGAAAAAGTTTGAGAAACACTGCCTTAAAGAGGAGATTCTGGCTGGCTGGACCAGACCGGTGGTTCCACGTGATGGACAACGTTCCTTCCTGCACAAACCAGACAGAGGGCCTCGTCCATGTTTCCCCACGGCTAATTCCGTGACAAGTTCTGTCTCAGACGGTATACCGCTCGCTATGCAAATCACTGCTACGCAGGGAAATCTACAAACGGCGGTTTTGGGCAGCTTTAGGGCCGTAACAGTAATGTCGATAGCAAGATTCACTGCGGCAAAACAAGCGGTAAATGTGGTCTGGCCAAATCATTACATTACTGGGGGGTTTAGCTTACTATTGTGGCTAACGGTAGCAATAGCCTTAGGGGGAAATATAAACACGTGCAGTTAATAGGAAACTACGTCCTGTCATTGTTAATTCTGGCTTGGCTCTGAAAAATCTGCAAACAAGATTTAATAGCATTCGCAGAGGAACACGGCTATGTTTGGGAGGCATATAACCATTAGCTAATCTTGCACACCATCTTTGTTGGGCCAGTAGGCCAATTACACCGCAAAACATGGTGTCTCAGACATTTCCTGCAGCCCATGTGATGAGAATAAAACCTGCTGTAAAGTGGCATTGAGGGAGGAGGGGGCGCTGGTTAGTGATAACCATGGCAACTCCTTTTCAAAACAACATACATAGCTCAATGACGGCAGGGCTTTTTACTTGGAAAAATGGGCAGAGGTTACTATTCTCGAGAGCCTTGCTCGGAATGATTAGGAACGTTTAGGCTGTTCTCTCGACTTGGGTATCATTATCGCAAAAAAGCACAAGAACATGGAGTTTGCGTGACTAGGGCTTGCTGACCCAGTTGGATGCATTTTACGGCAGGGAACCTTAACTTCCATTTTACAGAAACGTGATCTTGGGGACCCGTGATCAGAACATGTAGTCAGAGACACCGTTTTTGCTGGATTTTGCCACCCTCGTAGAACAAAGTCAGAGTCGCACACAGAAAAAAACACTCCTTGACAAGAGGGGCCCTCTTATTCTCTTGGTCCGCTCTCTTGCTCACTCCATCCAAAAAAAATCATCTCTCCCAAATCGCCCAGCTCTGGTGTTCCCCCTTGTATTCATGTTTGTACATTTACTCCCCCCACCCCCCCCCAAAAAAACTCCCCTAACGGTCCTATTTTGGCACTTAATTTCCACTGATGCATTCCGATCTTGTGAGGTAATTCCTTGGTTCTTCCAGTTTTACACAAGGGGAAGAGGGGTGAGGTTGAGAGTAAGGGAGGGTGTGTTTTGCGGGGAATATCTGTTGATGTTTGTGCTGTCAACTCTCAGAGCAAGTCTCCACAAGCCCCCCTCTCCAGGGGACTCATATGGATGGCGACCTCCCGTTGCTTTGAGGAGCGTGATGGGTGAGCTCGTTGTGGAGAGACGACTGTACAACTGTATGTGTGAAGTTGTTATTTGCGGAGTAACAGCTAGCTGGGGACCCCTTGAAGGCTCGGCTTAGCTGCATGTGTTTTTCAGACTCGCGCCCAGGGAAGGCAACAGGGCGGGAGACAAAGGGGTCAATTGTTGGGGCCCCAGGGAAAGGGGGGGGGGGGCAGAATTGGGTCCTCATTACATTGCATGAATTGAGTGGGTGGGCAAGTGGGGGCCTTTCACAGGACTTTTGTCTTGGGCCTAGCCAAAGCTGTCAGCAGCCCTGCATGTGCCTGCCTGCTTCTGCAGAGCCTGCCTGCTCGCCTCTTCTGGCCTCACCCACCGCGACGACTCAAAGGCGGGCCTGTCATATCCATCAGGGCCCTCCAATAACCGTGCCGCTGCCTGCTGTTCTGGACGGACAGTGCCGTTTTTGTTGCGGACGGGACGGGCCAGTCGCATGGCAGGAGGACACTGCAGGGAGGGACTGCCCTCCTCACCTACAGTGCTTAGGGTTGCCAGATGAGGCTGATGATTTCCAGCCCAAAAAATGCTCAAAACCCGCCTGGAACCACTAAATCCCACCCAATTCTATTGATTTCTATAGCGGGTTTTCCTGCAAAATGCCATTTTTACCCGCAGACGGCCATCCTAAGTAGCCCAATTGGACGGGAAACCGCCCAATCTGGCAACACTGACAGTGCTACTACGTATGATGGAGGCTACCCAAGTGCATGCCAGGGGCAGGGAAAGGGGCAGGGGAGGTAGGGATGGAGGGAGGGAGGCAGAGGAGTGAAGGAGGGAGGTATGGAGAGAGAGAGAGAGGGAAGCCTCCTGCGACTTAAGAAAAGGTCAATTGTGGGTTAGCCGCTACGCCCAATGTACTCTATGGCTTCACAGGTTTAACAGCGCGTCTCTGGGGGCCGCTGCTCGGCCGAGTGATTTATGGTGGAGGATGTGACTCTGTGCCCAGTTCAGTTCCAGGAGGGTCCAGGGACCCAGCGGACCCAAAGGACCAGCAGGGATAGGGGATAGGGGATAGGGGATAGGGGATAGGGGATAGGGGATAGGGGATAGGGGATTGGGGAGGACTGCAGTGGGGATGGTCACACACACACTAACATACACACACACACACATACACACAGTGTGTATTACACACATACACACACACACGCACACACACACACACACACACACACACACACACACACACACACACACACACTAACACACACACACACACACACACTCATGCACATAGACATGCACACACGAAAAAACTCTGATCTGAACACACATACACACACACACACGCACACAAGCACACATGCACTTGCACGCACACACACATGCACACACACAAACACACACACACACACCTATACACACATGCATGCATACGTACAGACACAGAAACAGATAGACAGACACATGCACGAATGCACAGACAGCGAGAGAGAGAGAGAGGCAGAGAGACAGACAGATAGAGACAGACAGGGAGAGAGAGGAAGAGAGGGAGAGAAAAGGTGGACAGAGAAACAGAGAGGGCAAAAGAGAGAGAACAAAAAAACTATGCAACAGTCTTCTACAATAATGTTACCTCAAGACACGTGCACACACACACGCACACACACACACTGATACAACATCCATACAAGGATTGATTATAACGTGCTTCATCAGGTGACGTGAGGATTCCTACCTGCCAGATCTTCCTTTGAGGAGGCCATGCGCGGCGAACTATTCCCTGGCTCGATCTTCAGAGACAACCTGTAAACCACACACAAAAGGACACAGATATGGAGATATTCAAAATAAAAAAAACACAAATGCACTGACTGCACATTTGTTTCCCCCCCTGTTGCCAAGCACTTCATCCGCTGACAAATGGGGATCATTATAACAGACTTGAGCTCCGCCAATGACTGAGTGGGTCCACACACTTCGGCTCAAACATATTTATGGCAGTTAGCGGCGATTCCAAACTGGTATCCCTTGAAGAGGGCGACCTTTTTTTATTTTATTTTTTCGTAGCGGGATTCCATTTTACAGTAACAGGCTTCAACCTGGCCAATGAATGAGTAGGTCCACACTTTAGGTCAAACATATTTATGGCGGTAGAGGCGATTCCAAACTGGTATCCCTTGAACAGGGCGACCTTTTTTATTTTATTTCATCGTAGCGGGCCTCCAGACGGTTTCTGTTTATGTTGTTTGGAATTGGAATATAAAAGTCAAATTGACGAATGTATGCGTTTTTGTTTATAAATGTGACCATTTATTCAAACACTTTGACATTTGTTTTTATGGTGAATAAAAAGCTGAATAGGTCTTTCCCATAAATGCAGCTTAAAATGTCAAGAAGTCATAATAGTTGAATTTAAAGACTTCTATTTCTGGTTGGTGGAGAATTCATAAATTTATTATCTTTATTATGGACCTAAACAAAGTTATTACGGGTCTTGATAAATAAATGATGGCATGGTGAAAACAATTATACAAATCCTTATTCCAGCCGCAAAACGGTGCTGTGCTGAGAAGAGAACGATAAAAAGATAAATAACAGTGTGGCTCCAGAGACAGCTTTGGGACATCATAAACAATCCAACTCACCACTATTACCATCATTTCAAGCCTCATTGAGCTAACTAGTAATTATTTAAAGCATGCCACTGTTAGGAGACAAAGCCAGAATACAAAATGGGTTGCATATGCTCCATTACTAGTCAAACTGAAACAAAGCCATCCCATTCACAACTCAGACGTACATCTATGTCACAATTATCCACTAAAAAAGAAAGCAGTAACATCTCAGTGAGCAATACAATCATCCAAATAATGTGTCATACTGTGAAAAGAGAGTGGAAAAGCCAATACTACTGGAATATGAATGACAGACAAATGGGCTTTTAATGTCCAAGGTGTGCCAGGAATTACTCTTTAAAATTAATCCAACTATAAATTTGCAGGGCTCAAGGTTTCGTCTTGTTGACATTTTTGCTCCACTCTCCTTCTGTGCTGTGCTCGTTCCAAGGACATTGCAAAGGGCTGAAGGAAATCTCCATCTGTGGTTTGAAGGCCAATGTGAAATCAGCAATATCAGATGTGTCGCACATTGAATCCGTCCAGCTAAAATAATCAAGGCTGTGAACCGCTTCAGGGTCGTGCCCAACAACCAATCTAAACAAAATTACTGTGAATCAAAACATCAAACCCAACACCCTCTGAAACCTCGGGTGTGCGTTACATTCCGAGGGGAACTCTTTATGAAATTTCAGGGAGTGAAACAGACCGATGTAAACTTCTTGGACCATTTAGTTTTAAGTTTAAGTTATTTTTCCGTCGACAAGCCTAAACGTTCTGGGAACACAATTTCATCATTAGAGTGTTATAGGGCGCTGTTCAACACTGGAAGACTGCACACTATAGCCAAACTGTCCTTCATGACAGTCCACCTCGTGATCTGGAAAGGACGATGCTGCTTTTCCCTCCGTCCACCACATAAAACATAGGAACTGACCATTTATTCCGTTTTTCTGGAAAAACACAACATGGAAGACATTTTCTGTTTGCACCACTAAGTGCAAGGTTGTAGTCGGGGTCCTGAGAAAATTTACATGGCAGAGCCGATTAGATAGCCAGGAAGAGTTACAGAACCCGAGAGTTTCCAAGGGGGAAAAGGGAGGCACTCGCTAGACCACAACTATGCTTGTAAAGAGACGACCAGACATATCAAATCCATTGGAAAATTGTTCATTCAGAGAAGGTATGGAAAAACCCTTTGCAGATGTGTAAAACAGCAGGCTTCCCCAGTGTGCAGTAGCCACTAGTGGAGTGCCGCTTCGCCAATTTGCTCCCAGAGTCCTCCAGGGGTAAACAACACGTCTCGTTTGCTGCTCATCAAACAATCAGGTGTACTCCACTCCACTCTTAGCGCAATGGTTCCCATGTTTAGAGTTCTGCTAAATGTCAGGGTATGTCACCTTTAAAAGTCTACAGCAGCAATAGCAGCAAATGGGCTTCCTTGAGGTGTTCCAGAATGTTCCGGTGTCCCAGAGTGACCCCTTTGCTGATTCAGTCTCACCATGACAACATGCAAAGGGGACGGTTCCGGAGTTTCACTGTCTGCCACTGTCTGTCAAATTTTCGTACATTTATTTGCGCATGCTTTTTGTTTATTTGACGTGGCATCAGTAGAAAGATTTAGAGGCCCATATAATGTTTCTGGAGCAACCACGGCCTAAATGGATTGCGTCATAGATACTTTAACGTCTCTGCCTCCTCCCCAAAATCTGGCCATCATACTTCATCAATCAGTCGCGCATGGAGGTTGCCAGTGCAAACAAATTGCATCATGGTGTGCACCGGTCACTGACGTGGAAAAGGTTTGTGTGTGGGTGACCCCTTTGTCCATAAAAACCTAACAATGAGACACCCAAATAGAGAGAATGAGGATGATGTTTGCGCGCTGTCTGTGTTTATAAACACAGGTAAACACTGGCCACA
>NC_085867.1:12680008-12697508 GCF_034702125.1 Engraulis encrasicolus | reverse complement strand
TTAGAACTTATACATTTCTCGCCGACCACGGTGCAGAACAAACACAGCCGCCGGGCTTTGCATAAACTATTAACAACTCCCCTGTAAAGTCGTGAGGAAATGAGATGGGAATGAGGGCAAGGGAAAAACAGAACATAAATCACGAGTTAAAAAAAAACCCAGAGCATAAGGCAACAACATGCCAACACTTTTCAAAAGTTTTGCCTTTGCACAACGGTGACTGTACACAGATGATGTTTGGATTCTTCATATCATAGCTTTCATCTCCAACGTGTGTGATGGTGTCTCCGGAAAAGCCCTTGAAAAGCCGAGAGCCACAAAATAGTTTTTCAACATTATCTGAAGTATCAAACAAATAAAAATAGGAAGCATATGCTAAAACTACTTCAGGTTACAGGCCCCCCATGCAACAGTGGCTGTAGTTGGACAGAAGTTGGACACTTCATATCAGGCTTTCAAATCTACAATGTGTCCGATAGTGTCTCCTTGAATGACCCCAAGTAGAACTAAGCAGCTTTGCAACATTGTCTGACAGACAGAACAAACATGCACACAAAAAGCACAGTCATATAGGAAATAAATAACATCTGAAACGTAAAGCATGTTTTTGTGGGTTTTGTTGGGTTTTTGGCTCTGCAGGCTTGTTGAAAGTTTACAATACCATGAGGTCCACGCAAGGAAGTCGACAGGGGGGAGAAAGGGGACAATTGTCCCGGGCCCAGTGACAGAGGGGGCCCAGAATTGGGTTCTCATTACATTGAATGTATAGAGTGGGGGGCCCTTTCAGATGTCTTTGTCTTGGGCCTGCCAAAGCTGTCAGCGGCCCTGAGCTCCACGTGCCATGAAAGGGAAGGTGCCGCATCCAAAAATTTTGCCTCATAACTTTCATCATGGATGAAATCAAAACAATAAACCTCTGTGTGCACAAGCCCTAATGCCCCACAAAGGGCACAAACACTTGCTTGGGAAATCTGTTCCATATGAGCTCACGCACCAACCCCTAATGTGGTACGTCTCAGCATCGCACAATTAAGCCAAAGTAGACACACTTTTACGAGTGTCCCAGTGCCTGTAAGGCAGCTATCATCAGTGAGTGGGGGGGTGAGGTACAAACATGATTAGTCAAGTTGGAAAAAAAAGGGGGGGGGGGGAATGAGAGAAAAGAAAACGTAGAGGCTGTTGGCTGTGGGGGTACAAGCTTTCACCAGGAGAAGAGAACAGAGGTCATGGTGTTGCTACGGTGATGCCTTGCACCCTGCCTGCCGTCCAAGAAGGAACTTATGTGTGTGTGCCAGTGGGGGAGGTGTGTGTGTTATGAATGAGCGTTGTGTATTGGGGAATGTGTATGGATATTGTCTGTATCTGTGCAAGCTTATGCATATGTGTGTGAGTGAGACTGTGTGAGTCTGTGACTGTGACTGTGTGTGTGTATGTGACTGCATATGCATCTATGTGTGGATTTTTGTGAGTATGGCTTAAACTACACAATCTGGACAACTCCACATCACCCAAACAAAGCTTAACAGAAACGTAATTAGTTACACATGATCATAAGGATGCTGTGCCTCTATAACCCTGCTAAACACAGCCAAAGAGGAAGGCATGGATTTGATGGGCTTTCCATATTATGATTGAAACACCAACAAACAGACGAAGCATTACTTTCGACGGCTTAAATGAACCATCATTCCGTTGAATTTCAGATGATCACTACACCATGTCGTATGTGTCTGGTTCTGTTAGCCTCAAAAAACAGCTGCATTGCACGAACGAACAAGCTGTCATGGTTTAAATTGCTGTCCTCTCTTCACCCACTGACAACCATGTCTGTCTGTGGAAAGTCCTGCACAGCTCAATGAGACGCCTGAGGAAAATAACAAAAGACGGACTGGAGCCATGTTTTTAGCCAAGTTCACAAGAAGAAAACATGGCCTCACTTATCCTGTTGGAAATAATGTAATGGTGGTGGGTGCCTGCCGAAGATGGCTTGCTGGCAGTGCCATGATGGGGAGCTCACACACCATCCTCCTCAGGGCTCAGGGCAGTGACACCAGCTGCCACTGCTGGCAGAACATGGTCTTCTGGGGGCTCTTACAGACCACAACACCCCTCCCCCCTACGCCACCTACCCCCTATGCCACCACTACTGGCCGAACCAGAAGTGGTGACTGCTTCTCAAAACACCCCCTCCCCAACCACAACCGGCACACTGCTATGCCACCACTACTGGCAGAACCAGCACTGCGATGACGGCGAGCTCCTACCATCCTAAGGGCAATGACATCAGTTCCAAAACCTTGTCTTCAGGGGGCTCTTACAGACCACAGCACCCCAAGCCGGCACATTGCTATTCCACCACCACCACCATCACTACCACCTCCACCATGAGCAAAACCACCAGCATCGACAGCACACAATAGATCAAAACAGGGCAGCTAGAGCAACTTACAGAGCAACTAGATGGGGATAGTTATGGGCTGCACCAGACGTAAAACATGCTAAAAAGAAAAAAAAAGATCAACAATGTGCCTCTCTGCATACAAAAAGTAATAACTAGCCTGTCCAGCTTCATGAGCATGCTCTGTTTTTTCTCCAACAAATTTCACCTCAAAAAGATGCCAAATTTAATGTGATGTGATGACTTGACGAATACCAGTGCTGGTTAGGTCCACTTAGGAAAAGAAAATGTGCATGGAAAAAGATCAATTGTGAGTGGACGACCTGGATAACAAGGTCCACTGGTTCATTAGTGTCGACGCCAACAATTTGCTGCAGTTGTAAGTCTGGTAACAGTAAGCATGAATGTCATGAATTCCGGCTGAAGAGAGGATCTAACCTCCCAATTCTTTTATCTTTTTGTTCTATTTACAGTAAGTATAGCCCAGCAGACTAGAAGAATCTACCTAGCAGCAGAACATATTTTTGCCTGCATATCGGAGATCATTCAAAAGGACACAAAATATATGTCGTCCAATCACAAATGCTCTATCTGTGTGTGAGCTTTTTCCTGTTTGAATCAGGGCTTTGAACCGTTATTTTTTTCCAAACGTTCCGTTCGGAACAGAAACTGAATTATAACGTTTCCGGTTCTGAGTTCCGCCAATAAATTGACGTTCCCGAACCGGTTAGAACCAAAAAATATTGTTCCCGGAACGGTTAATTTCGTTCCTGTCAGCTGTTTCATGTCTTAATGTTGGCTTGTAATATGTCTGACAGTGGTGAAAACAAATTTCCCATCAGGTACAATAAAGGCAATCTAATCTAATCTAATCTGATTACTCCCCATAGGCCTAACTGACGTTAAAAAAGAAAGACGGAAGTGCAAATGAGTCAGCCTACATTCAAAACTGTTTATTCAAGCGGATGAAAAGAATATCCTCCAGAATTTTGTCATTCAGGGACGACCTAAGCGGAGAAGCAGAGAATAAACCTCAATGATGAAAATGTGCGCTCCACGCTGACTTGGGTAACGGGGAGCACTATGATGGACATTGTGAGTTTGTGCATATTTGAAGCGGCCATGGATGCCCAATAATGCCGAACATTGTCGGTGCGCTTTGCACGCGCTTCCCTGCAATGTCTTACAATAATGCAATGCAAACTCTGTCCTTTTGTATGACAGTGGTTTCTCTTAATTAAGATGTGGAGTGAAGACTTTGTAATCTACAGCTCTCTCTCCATTCAGTCAGAGAATGTCTGATGTCACACAGGACGTGAACCTCAGTCGCCATGGTAACGTGCGCAGGCAAATAATGACTTTTTTTGTTTGTTTGAGGAACGGTATTAACCGGTATTAACCGGTTACCATTATTTTTAAATAAGTGTTCCCGTTCCAGAACATAAAAAATAATAACGTTTCCGGTTTTGTTTCTGTTCCCTGTAAAATACAAAAAGTTCCTGGTTTTCGTTTTCGTTCCTTGAACCGGTTCGAAGCCCTGGTTTGAATATTCTCATTGAATAAGCAGGCTGTTACATATGGTACAGTTAGAACAGTTTGAACGCCAACCGTTGGTTCCACAGATTCGTACCAATGGTATGGAGCCTGACAATAATTGTCATGTAATTTTCATGGCAATGCTGTGCAGCACGAAACACCACAACACACTGCAGCCCAAATTAAGTATTTCTTTCGGTTCCGTTTATTCATTATTCATTCATTCAGCTCAAAAGCACCATTTCTGAATTTTCTATGTAATGTTTGCAACTGTTTTTGGATTATTTTGACAGGTAAGAAAGTCCAGAAACCTAATCCAAGCCATTAGCCTAAAGCCACAAATCTTGAATGGTACAAATACTTGCACGAATGCACAATGTCTATTTCAACTATCTTAAAAGTAAAACGGGCAAGATTTTTCTTAGAGGATGAAGCAAAACCAAGCAATATTATTCACTATTGATTGGTTGATTTGCTAAAAACAACCAAATGTCCTTGCCAGGCCTGTAATTTCCTCTTCTCTCTGAAACAATCACCAGAAAGACACTTGATATCTGTAGGCCACACACATCCTTTCATCATGTTTTTTGGCATTTCATTCTAGCCATAACTTCAATAGCAAACTATTATTGCAAAGAGTTTGTTTGCCTTTCATGACTTTATTGAAGATATTCATGAAATATGACAGCATTGGGATTTTTTTTGCATCTGAACATCAATCGATGTCTGATTTTGGTAATTGTGCTATGGCTTCCACTGACGCATGCTGACATAGTTTGTCAGTTAGTCCAGCTGAATGAGGGCAAGAGGTGATTCAGTCGAAATAAGTACCTCAAAGACCTGTTGACGTAGAGATCTCCAACACACATGCAGCCAAGGTGTCCTCTTTATTTAGTGTCTCTTAATTTAGAGCACACACACATGTCTGCTTTAGTTAGGGATTTAGTTTGTGTCAGTGAGGACCAGGCCAAAGCTGAAACCAGGGTCTGACAGTGCTAATGGAGAGGCCTAAGACCAAGTCCAAGTCCTCTGAAAGATCTGGCGTGTCCTGCCTTCAATCATCATTTTCTCACTATCCCAGAAGTCCGCTTGATAAGTATCAACGCAACCAACGCCATGCTGAAAAAGGACGAGAGAACAGATGACAAAGGAGGATGACTCAAACTTTCCTGGTCAGTGCAGAACATCTTCTCTGAAAAAAAAGACAACCATCTTGGACTGGCGACACGTAGTGTCTTCTGGGCTTAGTGTTTTTCGCTGGGTAATTTCAGGTTACTGTACGTATGTCCAAAGGGATGCAATTCACACGGCCCGAAGATGAGCTCAGCAGCTCTCCAACAGAGCGCCATGTCTCCCCAGACACCAGTTCTTTGCCAGCTATCATGAAGGGATAAGATCTTCCATCAGTGATGCACGTTCACATCGTATAGTGAAATACTCAGGGGCTTCTGGCTGGTCTCTGTTTGTGTCCGTCACATGCATCATTAGAGGCTAACCCTAAATGCACCGTGCTCCTCTGCATTACCTCACCACTTTAATTATATCGGCATGGCTTGAGTTCAAACAAGCAAGTGAGTTCCTGCGCTGTGTGCACTGCAGTTTTTCATGCTCTGCATTCATGTAATGTGAAATGGCATGGTCTGCCAGACAAAGGCATCGAATTCCCTTTTGGCTTCTTGGGCTAAATTAAGTTTATTTATGACATGTAAACAGTAATCTCCAGCCATACGAAAAGAAAGCGAAACATGTTGAGCATATATGGATCGCTTTTGACTGGGCAAATGATTTTATGAGCCACTCCCAGTAGGAAATGTCCAATGAAAGACAAGGGTCAACGAAGGCTTTCCTCCTCGTACATCTTAGAAAAAAAAAAAAAAACATTCGAACATGATTCTGGGATTGCTGAGTATATATGACAGAATGAGATCAACTAGAGAAACAAAGAAGAACAGGAAAACAAAATGGGTCTCAAATAAGGTCATCCCCTTCACACGGTTCAGAGACTAAGAAGAAGAAAGAAAGAGACATCAACTCGTTTCAAGTCAGGTTGTGAAAACTGCAGCAATAAGGCAGCCTGCTGAAAAGACAGTCAAGTACCTCGCCACAAAACCGCAGCTGAACGTTACAAAGAGAAGCCTCCTGGGGCTTAACAGTCTTGGGAGCTGAGCAGCGCAGTAACAGCAGCAACAGGGCTGGATGGCTGCATGCTGCACAGTAAAAAAAAAATGCAGCGTTAATTCAACACTGAGAGAGTCGATTTAACATATTCTTGATTGTATTTAGCCTCAGATTACTCTCTAAGTGTGGAGTTTTTTTCCTGTGCGTTCATGTACTGTACCAGAGCTGCTGGGATGGATGGCAGCCCACCCAAGCGAAAGCAGTGAGCTCATCCCTGCCCTCACATCCTCATCCTCCACCCATGTAGAGATCTTTCACTGTCTCACCGCAGCCTGGCTTGCCCTCCCAGACAATCAAATGCACACCAGAAACACTCACTCACGTGCAATCACTCTCACTTTCCCTTAACATGCAGTCCTACCACCTAGGGACTTAGGGCTTTATCTCAGGACTAGGTCTTTTGGAATCAGTGAAAACTAACCCAAGCACTGGAAATATTATTTTTGTCCAAAATAAAAGCATCTGCTTATTAAAAACTAAAACTAAATAAAAAATAAACAATGGAAAGCTAACTAAAATGAAGCAATTATTTCTTCAATGCGACTCTTTCTCATAGTATGTTAACCTTAAAAAAAAGTTTGAAGTGCCTGTTGTCATACAGTGTATCACAAAAATCAAACCTACAGTAGGACTAAAAGTAAAGGACTAAACTAAACAAATTAAAACTAGCCAGTAAGTAGTTAACTTTAAAACAATGGAAATTGAAAATTGGACTACAAAAGAAATAAAAGTAATTTTAGAAAAAAAGTAAATAAATTGAGAAAGTGAGGCATGACCAACAATACATTATAAGTATATGGCCTCTCAAGTGTTCTAAAAAGTAAAATATTTTCCTTCTCTACAGGTAGGTGCAAAGGACACTGCAATGTTTCTGCACACACAAAACAAATACTGTACCATGGGCCAAAGCTACGGTACAGGGGGAAAAAAGACTCTTTTATGCAAATGCGTATTAATATCATAACTGAAAACACATGGAACACGTTTCTGTTATTTCCGTGACAACATGCTTGGTTATGGTCCGTGTTGACAGGCAACATCTGTTCGCCATTCTGTCTGAGCACTGCACATTATTAATCAGCATTAGTCCATCAGAGAATGATCACTTAATGAAGTAGTCTGACTTCTATGACCACTTGAAGAACATCAACACACACATGCATGCACACACACGCAGACACTCATGCGCGCACGCGCGCACACACACACACACACACACACACACACACACACACACACACACACACACACACACACACACACACACACACACACACACACACACACATATACATGCGCACGCGTGCACACACACACACACACACACACACACACACACACACACACACACACACACACACACACACACACACACACACAAACACGCATGTGTGCACGCACCCATACCTACACGCAAGCACACACACACACACACACACACAAACACGCATGTGTGCACGCACCCATACCTACACGCAAGCACACACACACGCTATTCAAAATCCCCAGGTGAAAAGTATTAACCAAGACACACCATAAGCTTTCTTTTTCTTTTGACAATATCACATGCCAAACTGAGTCCACACACACTTCATCGGACTCTGATCTATTTTTAAAGCCGCAGCCTCCGTCATGTCATCCCCTGGACCTTTTAGCCGGCAGACTGAAATGAACTGGCTTGCTGTGTTTCCCTCGTACGCATCACACATACGCCACGCGGCCCATCTGACGACTTAATGAGCTGACGTGCTGAAATGTATCAGTGGCCGGCACTGACGTCAGGACACGTTTGAACATGGAGGTCAGCTTTGTGTGGTGTGGTTGGGGGGCCGGGGGGGGTGGAAGGTGGGAAGGGGTGAGTGGAAATGGGGCAGGGAGGAGGCAGAGAGAGAGAGAGAGAGAGAGAGAGAGAGAGAGAGAGAGAGAGAGAGAGAGAGAGAGAGAGAGAGAGAGAGAGAGAGAGAGAGAGAGAGCGCGTGCGAGAGTGCGTGTTCGAGAGAGCGCGCGAGAGAGGGAGAGAGAGAGCACTGGAGTGTGCAGGGGAGCCCTCGGCTACAAGATCAAACGCAGCAAGATGATAATTACTCCATACATAGTCCGCAGATGTAAACCCTTTCCTCATAAAGGCTCCGCAGACAGTGAGAGGATAAATGGATTAAGCGCCGCGGTGGAGAGCAATGACACTCAGATGAAAGACATCTGCTGGCCGCGGACCCAAAAAATTGGATGCAGTTGGCCAGCAGCGAGAAGGAAGGAGCAGAGAAAGTCCTATGGAAGGCCCAACACAGGGCTGGATTGGCCATCTGGCATAGCGGGCATTTCCCGGTCCACACCGATGTAGGGCCCTATTTTGATT
Source organism: Engraulis encrasicolus (assembly GCF_034702125.1). NCBI lineage: Eukaryota > Metazoa > Chordata > Actinopteri > Clupeiformes > Engraulidae > Engraulis > Engraulis encrasicolus. The sequence goes on along the minus strand of NC_085867.1, from coordinate 12,689,040 downwards.
TTTTTTTTTTTTTTTTTTTTTTAAACGACAGTGCGGGGCCCACCAGTGAGTCAGTTTTGCACCACTAATTATGAGGGGCCTGTTTAAGCCAAAAGTGCCTGGACCCTTTTACTCCCCCAGTCCAGCCCTGGCCCAACCCTTAAACCCAAGACCACTTCTGACAGCCTCTTGAGAAATGGCAGCCCCTGGGGAGGTGGAAAAAAGAGGCCAGGCGTAATGAAGGCCTCCCTACCAAAACAGGGCAGTGATGATAATGGAAGGGATTTAGCCGGGCCACGAGGTGTGTGTGTATGTGGGGGGAGGGGGGGAGACATATACGTAGGCCCCATAAGAGGTGAAAACAGACTGATTTGGAGAGAGCTCCTTTCATCCTCCTCAGTATCTCCTCCAGGTAAATGGATGCAGCTTTCTGTGTCTCTGAGCGGAACTGCTAGCTAGATATGCACTGAATGGACCATTAGCAATGTACCTCTCTGAACCTGGATTTAAGCAACATCCACACACAGCACAATTAACTACTTGAACAAAAGTTATTTTTATTCATAAGAAATTTTGGGTTTAATTAGGACTGGAATTTGAAAGAATGACAGGACATGATTACAGGGAGAGAAATGGGGAATGGATTGGGAAATGACCATGGGTCAGACTCACACCAAGATCCCCAGACCCACTCCACAGCACCCTAGCCCACCACTAGGGATGCAAATTATCGATTAATTCATTAATCATTAGTTGACAGCCTTATTGATCGACTTACGATTAATTGATAAGCCGCGTTTTCCCCTCGAAATCTCAATGTTTCTTGAAAAAAACCTACTAAATCTAAACATTTGAATACAAAATTTAGATAAAATACCATATTTAAATTAATTCTATTTCAATTCATTAATCCAAAGGTGATTTAAATATTCCCACTATTCACACCCCTCTTCATACACACTCTTCACATGCCCATTTCACCTGGGTCTCTTGTCAGTTGAATTGTCGATTAATTGTGATTAATGTTTTTTAATCGATTAATGCATTGATCGATTAAAGTCGATTAATCAATTCAGCGTTTGCATCCCTACCCACCGCGCCATGGCACCCCACCGAAAGTGAAACTATTTTTAACTCAACCCCAGAATATTGCATCTCTTCTTTTCTCGCATCCTTACGCCTTGCACATCTGGGGCACACACATCCTGCTGATTGATATTTCTCAACGAGTACACATTGAGAAGTGACGTCCATGGACACAGCTTTACTGCTACTGCCAGGCCTGTTTAAGCCATCACTGGAGACCATGTAGTGTCTTGCAATTCCCGGCTCTCCCTCCCAGGCACAACAAAAGGCAAAGGAAGTGTTGAAGGCGAGGAAATTGGGCCGTATAAAAAGGAACCCATAATCAACCTCTGAGGCACCTCATTCTCATTCTCATCAGTGCCCCCATAAAGAGGACTTGTTGTGTGAAGCTGTACTGCCATCTAGCCCATGGCTGTACCCTGCACTATACTGTAATAGTGACAAGGCTGATGACAGTCAACGCTCACAGCCACGTTGCCCAACACTGCCGGCTTGGGTTCCTGGCAACTTGTGTGTCTGGGTCAGCTAAGTGGAGACTGGACAACAATTACTGTACAATGGGGTACCAATACAGAATGGTCTGCATAGGCTTTGTCTGCTTCGCTTCACAACTCAACAACACCCCATGTTCCCCGAGTCTTGTTTGGAAGCTGTATGGGGATACTACATGTTCTTGAAACAAAGAACATAAAATAGTCTACACACAGTCTTTGTCCCAACTCTCCTCCCCTCCCAACTCTCCCATCGCCATCCCAACCCCCAAAAACAACAATCAACAAACATGAACACAGAATAGTCAACACATTGTGTATCTTTGCCTGGCCCCTACTCTCAACACCCATCTTTACCCCCATCCCCATAAAGTCTCAAAACAAGGACATAAAAATAGTCTGCAGACTTTGTCTGAACACTGACTCCCCAACTCTCAAATGCCTCCCACCCCCCAAAATACAGTCAATAAACATGGACACAGAACCTTCCAGACATCCAGAAACTTCTAAAAGCAAAAGAGAGAGAGAGAGAGAGAGAGAGAGAGAGAGAGAGAGAGAGAGAGAGAGAGACAGAGACAGAGACAGAGACAGAGACAGAGAGAGAGAGAGAGCGAGAGAGAGAGAGCGAGAGCGAGCTGAAGTGTACAAGGGAGCCACAGAACCTTCCAGACTTTCAGAAACTTCCAAGAGTAGAGGGGCCATAAGGAGACAGCAGCGGGGGAAAATGGCAGAGAGCCAAGAAAGTTAAAACACTGTAATATCCTGAGGCATATCTCCTCCTGTCTCTCCCTGTGTGGGGCACTGTATATCTCCGTCTGTGTCCATTTATGCCTTATGTCTGAGTCCATTTATGCCTTATGTCTGTGTTCATATCTGTGTGTGTGTGTGTGTGTGTGTGTGTGTGTGTGTGTGTGTGTGTGTGTGTGTGTGTGTGTGTGTGTGTGTGTGTGTGTGTGTGTGTGTGTGCATTTGTACGTGTGTGTGTGTGTGTGTGTGTGTGTGTGTGTGTGTGTGTGTGTGTGTGTGTGTGTGTGTATGTGTATGTATGTGTGTATACATAGCATGTGTGCATGCAATCATGCGTGACATACTGTATTTAGGTGCAGGACACAGGAATGCCGAATGTCCATGCTACAACCTGAGGACACAGCACTGCCATGTTCAGCAAGGTTAAACAAACTCATCTCCACAACAAGCAAAGACATGTGTTCGTGTGTGTGTGTGTGTGTGTGTGTGTGTGTGTGTGTGTGTGTGTGTGTGTGTGTGTGTGTGTGTGTGTGTGTGTGTGTGTGTGTGTGTGTGTGTGTTTGCATGTGTATGTGTATGTGTGCACTGCGCATACAATGCATGTGTGACATGTTCACGGGGACAAAGGCAACATAAATGTCCATTTAACAACCTGAGGGGACACACGCAGCATGGCCACGTTTAGCAAGGTTAAACAAACTCATCTGCGAACTGAAAACAAGCAAAGACATGGCCCAGGCCCTTGTGGCAAAACCCTCTCTCTCTGTCTGCTCCGAGTTTTCTGCAGAGCGTATAAAGAGTGTGGTTTGGACGGCCACATACCTCTTGCCCAATCAGATGACAGCATGGGCACACACTCGCCTCGGACAACTGAATGAGGGACGCATGAGTGACTACACATGTTTCACAGGTACTCACAGACACACACACACACGCACACGCATAAACGCACACACACACACACACACACACACACACACACACACACACACACACACACACACACACACACACACACACAGACGCACTCATACACGCACGCACGCACGCACGCACGCACGCAGATGCACTCACACATAAACACACACACACTGACACACAGGAAAAGATGCACACACACAGACATACGCACACAGACACACTCGCACACACACTCACAGACACACACGAGCACGCGCGTGCACGTGCACGTGCACGCACACACACACACACACACACACGCACACGCACCAGTGTTAATTTCGTCAGCTTTTTTTGATTTAGTCTTAGTCTTAGTCACAATGACGAAAATCAATTTTAGTCTTAGTCATATTTTAGTCATTGCCTTCCAAATTTAGTCTTAGTCTTAGTCAAAATGACGAAAATCAATTTTAGTCATAGTCAAATTTTAGTCATTTTAGTCATTTTAGTCAACATTTCAAATTTTAGTCAACATTTCAATTTTTTGTCATTTTAGTCAATATTGTGTAAAATAAATAACCTACAATGGCTATTGTTATTTCACAAAGTATAACTAATATTGCCTATAGCAGCAAATATTCACCTTGTTACTTGGTCATTTTCCACCAAAACCCAAATCAGTAATTTCAACATCATAGAGCAAAAGAGCATCACACACACATCCAGGTGCAGGCTGCGCTCGCTCTCTCTCTCTCTCTCTCTCTCTCTCTCTCTCTCTCTCTCTCTCTCTCTCTCTCTCTCGTGCATTAGAAGCTGCTGCATATTATATTTCATTTTGAGTTTGATCACGGAGGAAGCTACATGCTCTTCTTCACCTGACCGCGGGACTTAAAGCCTGCAGATTGCCGGCAGTGGGAAGACCAGACATCCCAAGTCTGCATGAAGTTCAAGAAGTCTCCCTGATAGTGGCTTCCCGATGACCACGAGTCAGATAAAATACTGCTGATGTTAGATTATGCAAGTTAGCGGTTTTTGTTTTCAATTGGCAATGCGAGCCGAGAACGATAATGACTCGTGCGGCATGTGTGGAATAGGCTTAAATAGATTGCGCGAGCCCACTTCGTATGCCCTGCAAAAGTCCCAGGAAAAATAGTTAGGCAGGGGTATGCAGACTGGACGATAGAAAGGACACGCACATACAAATATTTAAACACTAATGCTGTTTTGTTTGTCGGGGGTGTCGAGGCTCGATAAGCATGACCTGGAAAGAGTTTTTGGAACTTAGGAAAACGCTGAAGACGCACGGAAATGCTGTCGACTTCCTTGGGTCTTTTAGCGTTGCTCTCGACGAGAACAAGTTTCAAATCTCAACAGTTTAAAACTCCTTAGCGATCGCCCATCCATTGATTCTTTTCTAAACTAGACTACAGTAGCCTCTGTTACTTTAGACAGGCCAACTTTCCCCCTGCTGGCGCGCGCTCCCGCGGTGACTGATTTAAATAAATTCACAAATCCGACCTTCATGATTTGCTTGCTGCCTACTCATATGGTTAAACAACAAATATAGCAAACATTACAAAAAAAGAACAGACAACGAACGCCGGGCTAAGACAGCCTACGTGAAAAAGAGAATAGTGGAAGCTCGAGGAGGTTTAGAATGACAGTATCAGAGGAGGATTGGCGCGACTGTCATTACCTACTGCAGAAACACATGTCTTCGTCATGGATAAGAGGGTTGTTGAACATGTTTCAAAATGAACACTTCTCTCAACGTCGGCTATTTTTTCTCTTTCTCTGGGAATGTTTTAGGACCTAAACTCAACTTAAATGGACTCACTGAACTACTAGGCTACAGAACTACTGACTGAGCCGCGCCATGCATTGGCTGCCAGCAGATACAAGCGAGGCAACACAGCGTGAGCGCGCAATCACCTATGAAGTTCAAGACACTTAGGCCTATATTACAATTACAAATTAATTATAAATAATTATATATTTTTAATGTCCATTCGTCCATGGCTTGTAAATTTCGTCTCGTCTTAGTCTCCTTGACGACAATATATTTTTATTTTCGTCATATTTTGATTTGCTTGAGGCAATTTTTAGTGCGTCATCGTCTCGTCATCGTCAAGGGAAAAAGGGGCGTTGACGAAATATTTTCGTCATCGTCGTGGTTGACGAAATTAACACTGGCACGCACACATACACACACAGAGTCTGACACACAGACACAGACTCAGATTCAGATACACACACAGACACACACATACGCAGTCTGACACACAGACTGTGACACACATGTGCTGATGGAGTGCTGTCGGCCACTGTCCAGGAGTACAAGAGTAGAAACAAACCCCACTGGCTCTGGGCAGGAAGGAAGGACTGTCAAGGCCACTCTGCAACACTGAACACAGCTTGCAGCAAAGTGGAGAAGGGAAGAAGAAGCTGTACCAGAGAGAGAAGAAAGAGAGAGGTTCCATTGGCCCATTGTTCCCGGGTTCTATTATTGCAAGGGGGATGGGGGGGGAATCCCCCTTTAGGCAGACCTAGGCAGACCTAAGGACTGTTCTATTCAATGCTAGGAGCATTATGACACGCCCCTTTAGGCAGACCGGAACCTGGTCATGTTAGGTGCCCATAGCAACCTATTACATTGGCATATCTCTATACTTAAAGAATCTCTGGCTGTAGCGTACCAATCCCTAACAGACACAGGCGCTTATGCTAACAGGGATTTGGATCTGAAGCCAACGGTCTCCTCTCCTCTCCTCTCCACACATCCAGGGAAGCACAAGCGGGAAGACAAACAGGGTCAGTTTAGTGAGGCCCAGAATTGAGTCGTCATATTATTGTATGTATTGGGTTTGGGGCCCTTTCAGAAGGCTTTGTCCTGTGCCCGGCCAAAGGCAACAGTCTCTTTCCCTGGTGCCCATATTAGGCTGCTGTTGTAGTCGGAGCCAATGACAGCTTTAGCCGGGCCCAGGACAAAGTAATCTGAAAGGCCCCTTACTTTTCATTACATACAATGTAACAACCCCCTCTCCCTGGGCCTGGGACAACTGGCCCATTTGTCATTACCCCTGTCAGCTGCCTTGGCTGTAGTGCTGCCATGATGATTGTCTTTTGTGTAGAGGAGCAGCAGTCCCAGCAGATGTGCCAGACTGTTGTAACATCTTCTTTTGTTTCAGAATAAAATGCTCTACTACAGTTGCAACAAGAATAAGTAGACACAACACTGTCACAACACATTACCTCAACAATGGTAAACATCATTCCCTATCCATAGAAGTACATGGAGGTTCTTCTTTCAGTTTTTTTATCCATGTTATCCTCTAGCCCTATCTCCATCCATATAAGTACATGTAGGCTCTTCTTTCATTTTTTTTCAAAAATACTTTTGTGCAATTTAGTCTTTATTTAGGTAGGATAGTCAAATATGGAGACAAAAAATGAATGGGAGAAAGACAAAGGGTAGGATGGAGATATGACCCAGGCCGGACTCGAACCTGGGTCTCCATGTGCATGCATGTCTATTCATGGTCAGGGCCTGCACCACAGCAACGCCTAGATCAGTGTTTCCCAACCTTTTTTGTGTCATGTACCCCCTAAGCCTTTTCGTTGTGCCATGAGTACCCCCAAACTCATGTTTTACAGCACCTTCTTTATTGCAGTGTGACTATGCACCATGCATTTGTTAAAATAAAATTTTTCCAAGTACCCCCTGCACTGTGCTCGCGTACCCCTAGTGGTACACGTACCCCTGGTTGGGAAACACTGCCCTAGATACATAAGGTCTTAAAGATGCACTATGTAATATTTGTAGCAATTTATTTCCAGAATTCATGATACCCATTAACAAATGTTACCCTTTTCATAAAACTTCACCACCACCATCAGACTCTAAGTATTCATTATGATTGGGAGCACTTTTCATACACAGTCTTCTCCATGTCTGCCATTTTGAATTTCCAGAAATAGACATTTTTAGCTTCAAAAATGTTAGTTTATTACTTAGTAATACATATTCAAGAAAAGATCGAATTTGGCAATCGGCAGCATAGTTTCAATGAACAACATAGTTGCAATACATACTCTGGCCACCATCCTACACAGTGGACCTTTAAGTAGGGGGAGTGAAAAATGTATTCAGTCAAACACTGACCAGAGTCAAAAAAAAACTTCATGGTAATGAATTATGATACAGTTCAGTGGTAACCAATTAGAACTGGAAGATTTACTTACACCCATAACATTTTAAAGTATAATCGTGAGCATGATTGATGGTTATTGTTTAACATCATGACCACTGTCCGTGTTATGAGTAACAGGCATGAAGGCACTTTAATATTTTCCGATAGTGAATGTACAGTCAGTCTGACATATCAGTTCATTTATGCATGCAATGCTGAAGCACTTAGCCAAAATTGTTCTAATAACGTGATATGCAGCAGAAGAAAAATCGACTCCGCAATCAAAACGCCATTAAACTTCAAAAGCAATTGTGCTGGCTTTTGGTCAAACTCAGCTTCCAGTGCAGATGTGTTTGGGTGCGTAGGGGCCTATCTGTACTAGCGAATGACGTCACTGGGCTTGGGGCTTATCTGGTCTCCTGGGCAGATTCTGGTCAATTGGTCCCAAGGCCCATTGGACACCTGTGGTGGGGGACAGGGGCGTAGCAGCAAATTAGGGGCCCTACTGTATGTACAATCAGCCCCAATGTGCCGTCCCAAGGCATACATGTGCATAAATCTGACTCTGTGTGGGCCCCTTACATAAATAGGGCCCTGGTGACTCAGTCACACTTCACCCCCCTGTACGACAACCCTAGTGGGGGAGCACAACATTGGGTGTGCTATTGTTCATCTATCGAGATGGGCTGATTCGTCAATATGAGCTACCACTAGGCTGTTACATGCATAACATGGCAGCTCAGTTCGACCTGGCATGGGACCTATCTGGTCTCCTGGGTGGATTATGGTCAATTGGTCCCAGAGCTCCTCAGCCACCTGCGGTGGCGAGGTCTGGGAGCGTGGAACACAGCGTAGGCCGGGTGTGCCATGGTTCTGCCGAGATGGGCTGTTTCATCAAGATGAGCTACAAATAGGCTGTTAGCATAGCTCGATGAGTAGCTCACATCGACACAATGCTTGTGCTGTGATCTCATACGACAGCTGAGCGGACTTAACAACATGCGTACGCTCACTGAACCACACAGTGCATTGCTGCAGCATGCCGGAGGCTGAATCTTACACTTATGTACGCAAACAACAAATACTCAGATCATAAAACACGTTGATCAACAAACACGTTGACACACCTGCATAGAAACACATACACACACACACACAGACACACACACAGGTGCAAGCAAACACACACGTGCAAACACAAACAGCATGGTCTGGATTACGAAAAGCAATGGAAGCAAACGGAAAATGATGAAACACATTCACACGCACACACCAATACACACGCACGCGCCCATGCACGTACGCGCGCACGCACACACACACACAAACATACACATGTGCAAACACAAGCAGCATGGTCTGGATTGAGCAAAGCAATGTAAGCGAATGGAAAATTACGAAACACATTCATACGCACGCACCAATAAATACACACAACACTCACACATACAAAAACGTACAAACACACACATGCTACACACAAAACAGGGTTAAAAAAACACACTCTCTCAAAAAGGGCAAAATATTCGATACTTGCAATTACACAAAATCTCCAAAGCCCAGCCAACTCCTTCTCTCTCTCTTTCACACACATGAGAGTTTATCTCAGCGTAATTGGACTGACCACTGTAATCCCACA
>NC_085867.1:12672508-12675008 GCF_034702125.1 Engraulis encrasicolus | reverse complement strand
TTCAACAACTGACTGAAATGACATGACTGATTGGCTGGCGTTGTATCTATATGGAGATACAAAGTCCACATGGAGATACAAATTCCGATACATATATAGATTACGACCACATGTTTTCAGCGCTCCAAAGCACAAGTGCCTCAGCCAGCTAATTTTGTAATTCTACCACCCAGTAGGAGAAAAAAAACGTCAGACAAATGTGCAGCTCCTGGAGTCAACTCCAAGCTCCCACTGCATTTTCTACAACTGGAGTGAAAAATGAAACCAAATAGTCCGAAATGTCATTCAGCACTCCACATTTTCTTTCTGTCTTTCTTTCTCTTCTCTCTTTTCCCCCGTTCATGCGGTGGCGAGGTGAAACAGAGAGGGGGTCATAAGGGGATACTGAGGTTCCCCCGGCAAGCGCTCCTGAACCCTCCTGGTTCCCCCCTCATCTGGAAGTTTCATTAAGGACCCCCGACCACCACAACCACAACCACCACCACCACCACCACCTCCAGCACCACCGCCGCCACTGGGGAACCCAGGGGCAACACAGCAACATAGCTCAGCAAGGAGCCCATATGAGGGGGGGGGGGCTGTTCTGGAAGCGTTGCTGGAAATGGCTGGCTGTTTGGACACCAATGATAGAATTTGTACACGAGAAAAAACAGTGGAAGGTAATGGAAATCACTTTGTGGTAAAGAATTTTGAGTAGAACCCATAGAAAATAATGGGAATTACTCTGTGGTGAGAATTTTCAAGAGAGCACATTGGAAGGCATAAGAAAGGGTCGTCAAGTGGTATCATTTTTGAGGGGAGCCCCGTTTAAGACAATGGAAATTGCTAAAGCGGGTAGAGTTTGAGTAGATGCAATTCATATAATAATAACAATTTCTCCACAGTTGTTATTTTCTGTAGAGGGAGGGCAGAGAAGGAAAAAAAACACAATTGCTCTCTGTGATTAAGCCATGTGCTGGTACATTGATGACGGACTGGACAATGCTAGGGTGCAAGCCCCTTTGTTTTCTCCCAAGTGTTTCCATGTAAAAGTTAAAATGAAAATAAATGCGGTAAGACCCGAGAGAACAAGCCATGTGTGACTAAGAGTTACTGGAGGGAAAAGAGCACTGGCTGGAATCCCCTTCACCAATCTGGGAATCAATCCTCAAAAAAAAAGACTTGGACAAAACTGTGTACACTGTCTATAGTACACACATACAAGCTGAGGCAGATATACTCTTTGAAGTGAAGGGTGAGCGAGTTAGTTTGTTGGCTCAAATGGTCATCGAACCCAATGAAAGGCTTAGGAAAATACATTTCCCCTAATCCCGTACTCAAATTTCGGACCACATTTTCTCTGGTTTTATATACTACAACTGGCTAAACCCCGAGGCACAGCATGAGTCAACTCATCAAGAAGTTTCACAAGATGACAAAACAAAAACGAAAAAGGAGTCACTATGCCACAGTGGCCCAGTTAAAAGCAAAGGCATGTGCCCTGTGTTGAGGTCATCACGTCTTCCTCGTCTCCGACAGACAGTCACCCCTTTTTTGTGTGTCTGGCTTCTGATTCATATAGGTGAAAAGGCACCTCAGTTGCTAAGGCAACAACCTCATATACTCAGGAAGGGGTCAGGGGTCAAAGTTTAAACATGGTGGCTGACAAAACATTTCTACACAAGCTCTCCTGTCATTAAAACTTTTTTTATGATCTGTGTGATCATTCTGTGGGGGGGACGTATTTACATGCCTCGGTTCGTTACCAGAGACAACAAGGGAGGAGTGGATAAGGGCCTGGCATATACAAAGCAACATCAAAGCCCTGACTTATTAGACAAAGCAACAGGCATCGGGAGGGAAGACACAGGTTCCCTGTTAAACGGGTAACTGTCAACAAAAGCTTCACATATAAGGGAACCGCAGCTTTGAAGTCCTTTATTTCTTGTTTCCACACCTGTTTTTCCGAGAGGCATTTCACAGGCAATGATATCACTGGACAAACAGCACCAGGCACGGGGATGCGCTCCTGTAGTTTTCACTGCGACTTCTGAAGCTGAGTGATTCACTGGTCTCAGGATCCCTAAGGTGTCTGCCAGCTCCTCATTTCAGGTGGCTGTCCATGAACATCGAACCGCATGAGAAGAAGACGATCTTCCGTTCGCTCAGCCCCGTCAATCCATCCGACTGTATCGTGCTGCACCACACCACCGCATCCCCCTCATTTGCCCTCAAAAACCCACCGCCGCCACCCTCTCCCCCCCCCAAGCCCATGTCATCCGGAGGGACCGCTCCGGGTAATGATCTGCCCTCATGTGCCTGGCTACCATCCCACGTGTAAGTCCTCTTCTCCGCCTTTTAACTAAAAAACCACACACACCCCAAAAAAACAAAAAACCCAGCACTTCTGTCACTTTTCCACTTTTCCTTTTCATATAATGTCTTATTCGTCTCAACGATTCCGACAGGGATCAGGCAGCCATGCAGGCAGACGTTTCCGACACAATTGCGGACAAGCCCC
>NC_085867.1:12665008-12667508 GCF_034702125.1 Engraulis encrasicolus | reverse complement strand
CTCTTTAAGAGTTTGGATAACATTTGGTCCCACTGAAAGAATAGGGTTAATTTTACTCTTTGGCCAGTCTAACATTTTCAGTGCTAATTCTACTATTCTAATTCTGCTATTTGTGTAAATATTAATACTAGAATGTATTAATCATCTACTGTTGAGTAGAAATTAAACTTGCCACATGCTGACTGACATTTTGACTCACTGTTGGACTAATTTGACTCCCCGCAGTGTTGAAAATACTTAAAATAAGTTTACTCTGAAATATTGTCACCCCATTTTTATTGTGTGTAGTAAGGAACTACGGTTACTACACTGACATTGAAGGTGGCAAAATGGGTGTCAAAGTGTGTTTGTTGGTTTATTCGTTGGAGGTGATCGGGTTTAAACTTGGGGCTACGTCGTAAACACACAGAAATGGAGGCAACACTATGCATGTTTAGAGGGTATAACTATTTTTACTGAGGTAGTACCCTTATGTGGAGGAATTATGTGCCCACTTTATTTCTGTGAGCGTAGTAGGCATCTGTTTTGCTGGCAGGTGGTCCAAGCTTACTGCACCACAAAAGTTTTGTAGTTTTCAATTCTTTGTTTTAAGGGGTAGCATTCTGGTATTTATACTATTGCTATTATCGTTTACAATTTACTATTACTAAACTATTTTCATGTTTTTGGTGCAGCAAGTAACTATGGTGGTTAACACAGTGGCATTGTAGGTGGTAAAATTGTGAGCAATAGCAGTAATAATAGGGTTTTCAAAATTAGGTGCTGAAATGGCAGCATTCTGTTATTAAATGTTATTATACTGAGTAGGCATGCTATTGAGATTGGTATATTGTTTATGGTGTAATAAAGAACCTTGGTGGTCACTACAGTGGCATTAAAGGTGCTAAAAGGGTGTCATGGTTTTGTTTGTTTGTTTGTTAGGGGCTGTAACGATATTGTATCGAATAGAGAAATCGTAATATGCAGAGTCATGATACTGTATCATGATGCAAGAAGGCAGCCTCGTGATACGCCCTTTCAAAGCTATATTACCCGTCAGTACAGAAAACAACCACATGATATGATGGGATGGTGCTTCCACGTTTCAAATCAATATCATCATCATTTTTAAACTTTGAAATTATTAGTAACCTCTTGTAACCTATTCTACAGAACCTATAAACGATCATCAGAAAGATTAAAATCGTGGGGTGAATTAAACCGTAGGTCCAAAATCGTGATACGAACCGAATCATGAGTTGAGTGTATCGTTACAGCCCTATTGTTTGTGGGAGGTGATAGAGGTTAAACTTCGGGATATGTCATACGCAGAGAATTCCTCTATAATTATTTTTTGCTTTGGAAGTACCCTTATGTGGCGGAATTATGTACCTACTTTACTTCTGCGCGTGTAGGCATCTGTTTTGCTGGCGGGTGGTCCAAGGGGGGAGTTCAAGCTTACTGCGCCACAAAATTTCTGTGTTTTCAATTCCACGTTTTACTGACGAGGGGCTGAGGAGGGGGATTAGTTCTTTAGCCTAGGCTAGGTAAGTAACCCAGTCATGGGGAACAGCTCTCACTTCAGACCTGAGTGGCCCCTTGTAAAACTCTTGAGAAATCCCACGGTACACGCTTTACAGTGAGAAAAAAAACCCACTGCAGTGTTGTTTTAACACTTTGAGAGTTGATTTAACATCTGGTACAGTGTATTTGGTCCCAGAGTACTCTCGAAGTGTTGAATTAACACAGCATTATTTTTTTACTGTGTATCCTGGTATGCAGGCATGAGAGTCCAGTTTTGGCTGTCTGCCCCTGCGCGACCCTCAAGCGCGGGCCAGGAATCTCTAGTCCATTATTCTGACCTAGCAGGAGACTGACATTCTCCAAGTGCCACATCCGTGGAGATGAAATAGCGCCTCGGGTTTTCCGCACAAAAAAACTGCTTGGCTGTGTTTAGCAATGAGCCCATCGATGTCGGACGACTCAGATAAAATGGGGATGGGACTTTTTTTTACAAGTGTAAAAAAAAGTGGTGTGGTTTTACTGTTCAATGTAGAAAATAGTACGGACCACTTTCTCTCTATAATTCACTCTCTCTGTCTCTAATTATCTCGGTGTTTTCCCTGTCCTCAATTAACGTGTAACAAAGCTAGAGGTTGGTCTTGCAACTCTTCAGAGGGGATGTGGGGTGGGGTGGGGGGCTGCTGAACGAGACCTTTTTTCCCCTCCCTGGGAGCACCAGGCTTTTATGATTTATTACATTTTAACAACACGCAGGCTGGTGATGTAATCGTTTCCATCTCCCGCGGCACTCGTGACTTTGCCTGACTCTAACCCAGGCTATCTGTCTAATTATTACTATCAAAGCGTGATTGAGTGCGCCGGCTGAAAAAGACAGAGTATCCATTTTCCACGCTTTAGCGACGGGACACCTACCGTACAGTCTCCTGTGAGAGTCTTGCCCTGCAGCGTCTCTTCAGAAACACATGGGAAAAATGAAAAAAATGGAAAAAAAGAACAT
>NC_085867.1:12640008-12662508 GCF_034702125.1 Engraulis encrasicolus | reverse complement strand
ACACTGTCATTTTATTTGGAGAAGCGCTGGCTGCTTTAATCTGTGTGTAAACGTCTGGCGTTAATAAATAATACAAACGTTACCCACTGACAGCCACAGCCAAATGGGTAGCAGAGAGCAACTCGGCTGGAAACAAATTGTCAGTTGCTCTCCAGCACTTTATATTATGGCACATAAAAGTCAGTAATATTAATCGATTTTTAAAAAAATCAATATCGCTCAACATGTGCGTTTCGCGTCTTTGCTGCTTTCTTGGCTGGGGCCCACTTGGAAAAGAGGCAACCGCCTCAATGTTACTACCATAATAAAATAAAGGAGAATTTTTTTTAAATAAAAAATGAAATTAATGAATTCTTTAGAAATGTAACCAGTGTTCTCTAGGCAACTGCAGTGGCAGCCTGTGGTGCCTTAGATGAACTGTGTCTGTTCAGTGTAGTTTCAGTGATGCCTCAGACTGGTCTCCAGTCAGTCTGTTTTGTTGTTGCCCTGGAGGCGAGACAGACGTGTGTCGTGCTGCCCCATCCTCAGCCCTATAACCTTTCCCTTAATGGCCACTTTTCCAGTAAATTCCCACAGGCCACTGAACCATGCATACACAGACAACTCCCCCCCTCTCAAAGCAACAATCACCCTTCCCCAGACCCAGACGGAGCTCCACACCACACCACACCACTCCAGCAGACAGGGGTGCAAACATGAGCCGCTTAACGGTGCATTTGAGTCTGCTCTGCTTGAGTGTTGTATTGAGTATCCCCCCCCATCCCCCTCCTTCTCCCATTTCAAAAGGCAGTTTTCTTATTACCGTCCAAAAACAATGTTACGCTGTATTAAAATGGCGTCGGGGATCACTTCACACATTCACGGGGATCACACATGTCAAGGGGATCACATCATCACGGGTCACTCCGCCAAAAACTCCAAATACTACACACGAGAGCAAAAAATCAAAAAAGCGAGAGTAATTGTAAGTAGGTAAATCGGCTGCAATGTACCTGCCATGCACTTCTAGACATCATTTAACCAGTCAAGAAAGTTGAAGTGCACAAAATCACACAAGCGAATCCTTGCTGCCAAAGAAATATTGCACCTCCTGCAGGAGTTGAATCAAGCAATTGTCCTTCTGCAACTGTGTTGATGTGGAGTAGCTGATCATAAGGGGAGGGCAAAACGGCAACATTAGGCAACATTAAGCAGGTCACAGATGCATGCAGTCTTTCCATGACAGCATGGCGTTGCTTTCTGATCGAGTCATGCAGTGAGGTGATGGATCATTTTCTCGTTCTCTTTATATTTTGGGGTAACTGTTACACAGACATAAACATAAAACACACGTAAACACATAAACACGTACACACACTGACATCATATGCATCCATACAGCCAAATAGAAAAAAACAAGACACACACACACACACACACACACACACACACACACACACACACACACACACACACACACACACACACACACACACACACACACACACACACACACACACACACACACACACACACACACACACACACACACACACACACACACACACACACAGAAACCCCTTGCTGCCCCTTGCACTGATAACAATAAACACCAGCCTAAGCCTGGGCCTCGGAGCGGGTTTGAGTAGTAACATGCTCCGCTCAAGAAAGAAACGAAAAACACACACACACACACACACATTTCTTAAACAGAAACAGTCCGTTCATAATTGCATAAGTCCAACATCATACTGGCCACGTTCTGAAGGAGAAAAGGCTCCCTGGAGGGAAAACTCCCTTTTAAACATTCCGCTTGGTTTTTCTCTCTTGGCCCGTCCGTGCACGAAGCAAAGGAACGCTATGGTGTAATGCTGCAGCTCTGGGGTGAGTTTCTCAAAAGAGAAGTTGTTAGCCTGTTAGCAACTTTGGTAGTTGCCAATGGGAAAATGCATTGAAAACAGCAAAGTAGCTACTGTAGTTAGCAACTTTGGTTTTGAGAAATTCACCCCTGATCACACACAAAAACCCCATCGTGTTTTTTAAGGCTCCCCCTCGCCTGCACTGCGCTTGTGCCGCTGCTGTGCTGACTTCCATGACTAATACCACGACCCCTCTACACACGCAAAACAAGTCACTTCCAGTCACAAAAACCAGGCTCACGTGGCTTCTCAGGAGCGCCGCCATCTAACTGGCTTCAGGTTTAAAAAAAAAAAAACAATTTAGGGGCATTTTTGCCTTTATTTCGACAGAACAGTATGAGAAGCGACAGGAAGTGAGTGGGAGAGAGAGAGACGGGGGGGAGGACCGGCGAATGACCCGGGCCAGAACCAAACTCGGGTCGCTGGCACAGTAACCCAGCACCCCACCGCCAGGCCATGGCAGGGCCGACTGGCTTCGGGTTTGAGCATTTGAGAGTTTCCATCAGACTTGGCGACCAGAGTGGAGTGGCGGGTGGGGTCAGGGGGTTTATATCTGTCTGGCTGCTGCCTGACAATGACAATGGGAATTAGGTGCTGCTGGTCATGCTGGTGGACGCTGGTACCAGGTGCGAGAGACAGCTTTGTGTGTGTGTGTGTGTGTGTGTGTGTGTGTGTGTGTGTGTGTGTGTGTGTGTGCGTGTGTGTGCGTGTTTGTGTGTGTGTGTGTGTCTGTGTGTTCATAGGTCGGAGATGTCCTATGTTCCTGTTCCTATCCCGTCCCTAATTGGGGCTAGATCATTGACGTTTTTAGAAGCAGACATCAGGTTGGCGCAACCACAGCTAATGTCACAATTGTTCCTTGTTTCATTTACAGGGATTTAGTGTTTTTCCCCCTATGCCTATGTAATGATAATAAGTCGTACAATAGTGGCATTAGCTGGTACCAAGTACGAACAACAGCTGTGCACTCCCATAGGTCGAGGATGCACTATGTTCTATTCCTATGCCATCCCTATTTGCGGATACAGATTCTTACGCATGCAGTAGCAAAGCAGCGGTAAGGCAGGACTGTCCTGGCCTGTAGCTCCTGAGCTATGCTGTGGGCTGTGGTCCGCTGATAGCTTTTACTGGACCCGGGACAAAGTCATCCTAAAGGTCCCCCCGGCCCCAACCAATACATACTACAGCATTACTACAGTGCAGACACAATTCTGGGGCCCTTCTCTCACGGGGCCTTGGACAACAGGCCCCCTTGCCCCTAAATGTCGGCTTCCCTGCTTCTGAGGTACACGATAACCACGCTGGAGTGGTTGGGTCAGGGTTGGGGTCGGTTAGGACTCTATTTAAAGGCGGCTGTCTGTGGCTGATGTGTGGTTGGCTGACGTGTGGTTGGTTCTCGCTGTGCAAGTCCTGCACCACCACACGTCTGGCCAGTACACCCATGACCCCTGAGTCATCCACTCCACTACACTCGTAATTTCCTCTGGTGCAAACACCCCGTGCAGACACACACACACACACACACACACACACACACACACACACACACACACACACACACACACACACACACACACACACACACACACACACATGCGCAAACACTCTCAGACACACACACACACACACACACACACACACACACACACACACACACACACACACACACACACACACACACACACACACACACACACCATAACAGTCCATAACAGTGTCCAAACAGCTGCAGCAGACTCAAAAGGCTGCACTGAAACACAAGGCCACATATGTGTATAAAGTGCACACTTCAATACTCAGTGCATGCACATGCAGAACGCACGCATGAGCAGCTGTGCTCACACACACACAAACACACAAAGACCTGCACACAAACACGTGCAGCATAGAAAATATTCACTCAACTCAAAGGACACGTCAGGGACAAAAACAGACCGCATTCACCTTATTTCAGTTTCCTAAGGCCAGTCCATGATCGATGTAGTTGTAGTGCCTTTGATCCCTCTGGTTGGTCTATAGAATACAATAGGGACTATTAAGTCCATCACCGTCATGATATGGCTTGTACAAACAAGTCCCTTCAGAAAAGCCGCAGAACTTTGAACCTTCCATACGGGTGGAAAAAAGACCCGCCTAGCCCAGCCTCTGGTTTGATGACAAAGCCATATGCCATATTACCGACTACCTAAACTATGTTTCTGTCTATATCAGCTGCCTGATTATGGAAATGCTGATGCCTTTGGTAGATAACGGGCCTTTCCCTATAGACAGTAGTTGACTTTTAGTAAACAGTCATTAATGACACTTTTGTTCCTGGATGCTAAACAGATATTTTAAAGGATGGTTTGAATGAAACACCTCATACATTCCTTTGGCACGGCGTCAATGCAGCCGCTTTGTGTAAATTCCCCCTCGGGAGGTTATATCTCAAAGCCAAATCAGAATTAATTATGGTGAACCAGGACAGAGCACCTGAGACAGGACCCGTCGGGCCAAAAGCACGGGTTCCATCCCCGGAATGTAAACAGAGCCTCTGGGCCCATCGACTTTGTTTCCACGGTTTCCACCGTTCCACTGTTTCCATGGCTCCCGCCATCGGGTGAGGGTCAGCCATTTTGTGATGAGTACGATCAGGGCCGCTGAGAAGCTCTGGCCGGGCCCAGGACAAAGTCATCTGAAAGGGCCCCAAACTTCATGCAGTATTGTACATATAATGTAATGAGAACCCAATTCTTGGCCCCCTCTCTCCCTAGGCCTGGGAAAACTGATCCTCCCCCTGTTGGCATATCTGAGTGTGGCACATGCGTTGTGTAACCAACCTCATCGTCTGACTAAACAAAGTCAGGGCAAATGTTATGATTTCAGAATGACCAAACCCACACGGTTCACTGATTATTTGTACTTGACTCTTCTTTCAGAGAGCACATCCCCCTTACTGGAAAGTGGAAAGCGGAGGGCCACGTCCAGGCTTCTTCGCCCTCGTCATGAAGTTCCCTTGCCTGGTGCTGCTGGCCGCCTTCCTGGCTCCCAGCGCTGCCGTCCATGCAGAGGCCCAGGAGATCGAGAGCCACGATGACGCCCTGGAGCCTGAGTTCATGTACGCCGAGCGGCCCAAGCGCTCCGTGTCGGGCACCCCTTTACCTGCCGCCTCGCCCGCCGCGGCCGCCTCCGTGACGGACAAGTGCTCATACACCTTCATCGTGCCGCAGCAGAAGGCCACGGGCGCCATCTGCGTCAACTCCAAGTCGCCCGAGGGCCAGGTGGACACGCGGGTCAACAAGCAGGAGCTGGAGGTGCTGAACGGCGAGCTGCAGAAGCAGCGGCGGCAGATCGAGTCGCTGCAGACGCTGGTGGAGGTGGACGGCGGCGTGGTCAACGAGGTCAAGCTGCTGCGCAAGGAGAGTCGCAACATGAACTCGCGCGTCACGCAGCTCTACATGCAGCTGCTGCACGAGATCATACGCAAGCGCGACAACGCGCTGGAGGTGGCGCAACTTGAGAACCGCGTGCTCAACCACACGGCCGAGATGCAAGGGCTGGTGTCGCGCTACCGCGACTTGGAGCACAAGTACCAGCACCTGGCCCAGCTCGCCAGCAACCAGAGTGCGCTCATCGTGCAGCTGGAGGAGCACTGTCGCAGGACGCATGGCGGCGGTGGCTTCGGAGGAGAGAGGGAGAGGGAGCGGGAGAGGGTGGACAGGGACAGGGACAGGGAGAGCAGGGACAGGGACAGAGAGAGGGAGAGGGAGAGGACTTTGGCACGGTCCAGATACCCACTGCAGCCTCCTCCGCAGCAGCCTGCAGTGATGCCTCAGCATCCTCCTCAGCGCCCCCAGCCCCAGGCTCCGGCTAAGCCTTACCATCCGCCTACGTACACGCGAAACGGCAACGGCAACATCAACCAGATCACCAACGAGATACAGAGCGACCAGAACTCGAAGGCGCTGCTGCAACCGCTGCCTACGATGCCGTACGGGACCCACAGCTCGTCCACGACAGACAAACCCTCTGGTGAGTTTAACTTTGTGTAACATTTAACGTCCTCCCGACCTAGGCTGTGTTCTTCCAAAAAGAGGATTCCTATTAAGAGTCAATTAGAGTTGGCTGGTTTAAATTGGCTTGGTAAATTTCATTGGCGTGTTCATAAATGTGCCATTCATGAAATAATCCACTAGCTCAAACAGGATTAGCATGAGAAGTGGAAACATGAGGGGTGAGGGGGAGTCCATGGGGGAGAACATGAGGGGGAGAGAGAGAGAGAGAGAGAGTGCGAGAGAGAGAGAGAGAGAGAGAGTGAGAGAGAGACAGAGAGAAAGAGAGAGAGAGAGAGAGAGAGGCAGACAGAGACAGAAAGACAGACAGAGAGAGAGAGAGAGAGAGACAGACAGACAGACAGACAGACAGACAGACAGACAGACAGACAGACAGACAGACAGACAGACAGACAGACAGACAGGCAGACAGACAGACATGCATGAGGAGTGGAAACATGAGGGTGAGGGGGAGACCATGGGGGAGAGAGAGAGTAATGATGAAAGATGCTGAGTTTGCTAAACAGTGCCCTCTCCTCATTTCCCTTCAATTAGTGCCAGTAGACTGTGCAGCTCAGTCTATGGGGATCTTGCTGCCGTCTCAGACAGTACACTGTGGGTGGGCATTTGAGGTACAGTAGCCTCAGGCACTGTAGGTGTCAATCATCAAACTCCCCTTACCTACAGTATGATGTGTGTACTTTCCTCTGAGCTTCTCAGGACACTCTGCCAAGTCCAAGTCAAAGTGTAGGGTTGCATAAGCTCAACGCTTGTAGACGTGAAGTGTCAAAAGACAGGATGTTGAATGATGCATTGCATGGATTTCATAAAGGTGTACCGTACTGTAGGCCTGAAAGCAGGACCTTCTGTGTCATTCATCCAAATAGTCCTACAGTTCAAAGACGCTCACAATGGAAGAGGAAAAGAAAATGTTGTACTTTTTTTGGGGATATCTGTTTTTTGTTTGGTTGTTGTTTCTCAAAATGTGAATATTTAATAGATCATGACTGAGATGGGTTGACTCAGTCTCGGATGGGTCTTTCTTGGTGCAAAATGGTGTAAACACTGTTGCATAATGGCAAGTGAAACACGAAAGAGGTCTCTTTTAATTAGATGTTAAGAGAATTCAAGGATCTGAGGTTTCCACTATTCCTCTGTCCACCGTTGCTCTCCGCCACAACTCATACCATGTTACTTTATTACTATTTGCTTGGAAAACATTACGTCAGATTCACCAGCTTTCTTTGCTGTAGGGGGAAATTGTGTGGTTAGAAGCAGAAACCCACTTGTCTCTTGAAGTACGAGCCTTACAACACATATCATCAACGTTTTACAAAAAACTTCAAAAGGGTTTCCACTGTCAGCAGAAATCTAGACCCACACTTTCATCTCTACCTTCGAACAATGCCACATTAAAAGTCTGAACCTAAAAATAAATGGAAGCAAGGAGGCTATGCACAATTAAACATGGTTATGGTCTGAGAAAAAGCGACATGAAAAGTGTGAGGATTACAAGGGTGCAGACGCGTAGCATGGGAAAAAAACTCAAAGTCTCTTTCATGTGAACTTGACGCACAAGCACAAAGGAAGCCAGCTCCACTTTCAGGGTCCCCTCTCCAGGGTGGCTTAAAAGGGGAGCACCGTGCAGCTCTGTCTCCACCAGACGTCATTTCAAGGATGAAACATAACCACTTTCCTGTTGGTACACAGTAAATATTCTCGACATCTTTTTACCTCGACAGCTCTACGACATGGCCCGGGTTCAACAGGCCTCATGCTGAAGGGGAGAAATAAAAACTAGAGAGAAAGAGAGGGGCTGTGATGGTATTAACAGCTGCGCGAAACTACACACTTTTTGTTTAAAGAGAGAGAATAAGTGGAATGGCTTTACACCATTCCAGTGGATCTCAAACTGGGGGTCAGGACCTCTGGGGGGGAGTTGCAGAAATACTGCAGGGGGGGTGGGGGTGGGGGGGTGTCACGGACAGAAGGAAGTTTATAAACAAATGGGAAATCAAAAGGTTAACAGCTAAAAAATTCCATAAAGTGATTAGTAGCAGTATTCACTTGTGTGGTTAAAAGATGCATTTGCTTTTCTTGTGAATTTCTAGAAATATTAGCAGACAAACGATTGATGGAAAGATCTAACAATAATAAAGGACTTTAGGAAAAAAAATACTTTTGATGTTAATATGCAAAAGTGGGCCCTTCGAGAAAAAAAAATTGGGAACCTCTGCACTACCCACTGGTTAAACTGTAACTCAGCATCAGGCGTGTGTTACCAAGGCCCTCATGCCCCTGCTGTTGTTGGCTTGGGTACAGTGCAGCGCCACGAACCAGTGGCAAATCTGCCTTCACTGAAGCCCTGCCAAAGTCAGCTCTGGGCAACAGAGGCTCTGAGGTTTTCAGGGAGGAGGGGGAAAATAAAATCCCATACCCATGGAGGAAATCCAGACGACCGCATTGGACCACCTGAGATGGTGTTACAGGGAGTTTGCTCCATGTGGAGAAGCGGACAAGACACAGCGTTGCATTAAAGAGTGTTGAGAGGATTCCGACAGGGGTTTGTTTCCGTTAGCAGCAGTTAGCGCCGTTTCCGACAGCGTACATCGAGCAGCTGAGTGGGGGGAAGGAAAGATAGTGTTTCACAAACATCCTCTCTTCATTTCCCGTGTCATTCAAGTTTATTTTGTAAAACGTCATCAGCTAACATTATAATATGGTGTGAGCCAGGGTCTGTCAGGGAATTAGACGAACATTTGGGCATTGAGGCATGGAAAGAAGGGAACAGGAACTGGTGTTGTCCTCTACTGCCATTGCTCCACTATGAATAATAATTCTCAAAATTAATAATGTGCTCTGGCTCAATCTTTCCTATTTTTTTTATAATGTCAAAGAATAACTTGCCAACATCTTTCCGCCCTATCACTTTAACAAGCTCTAACAAACGGACCCAAAATCTCAGGCTAAAATGACTAGTTTGTTCCTGCAACTGTGTGAAAGATCGACCTTCCTTGATATGCATTGATTGCTAACTTCCAGTCTGGAACTGAAAACACAATTTTTGGGCCTTTCATTTCTTGTCACGCACCAGACCTTTTAAGCAGACCTTCCTACCTTGCATTGATTGCATTTTCATAATGATAAAAAGGTATTTCATTGCGGTCGTACAGTATTTCTGAACTCTGTTGCACATCTGTTCTGGCTGCGCAGGGCCCTTCAAGGACTGTCTGCACGCGCTGGAGGACGGCCACGCCACCAGTGGAATGTACCTGGTGAAGCCGGAGAACGCCAACCGCCTCATGCAGGTGTGGTGCGACCAGAGGCACGACCCAGGTGGCTGGACCGTGATCCAGAGGCGCCTGGATGGATCCGTCAACTTTTTCAGAAACTGGGACACGTACAAGGTAAGATGACGCAAAAAAGGTCTTGCAATGCGTACACACACATGCTGTCATCATCACTAGCACACAGCTTAGAGTAGTTCGAGAAGTTTAGGGTTATATTTCTTTGGAGTTTACTTTTGTGATTTTGGGGAATTCTGCTAAGAGTTGATGCGCTGCCAAGCTCTCCATGATATTTTGCTTGATCTTGGCTTTGTTGTGCTCTGCACCAATTTTGTTGCATTAAAAATAATGAAAAGCACATTGCTGCTAAGGAACATGGGAGTTATTGGTCAACTGCGATATGAGTAGCGCCAAACACTCAACATGCTGGAAACAAATGGGAAAAAACCTGATTTGGAATATTCCAATATTACATTGGAACTTTCCCCCTTTCATGAGGAATGAGCATTCTGTTTGAAGTCTTTGGGGGAAAATGAATAAGCGATGTGGGAACTCCTTCTCTATTGATTTTTTTCTAGTCACATTAGGTTTCATAAATGTTAACTCTCACAAAATTACCCAAGCGTAATAATAATTCCAAGACTGTAATGAAACAAGATTGGATGAAAAACATGGGCCAACAAAAACATGTCTGACATCAGAATTTGATCTATTCAAAGCAAGCATTTCGACACAGCATGTATATAGAGGGGAAATCCTCATTGCATGGTTTGGGTGGATGAAAATGTCTTACACAAAACCACAAAGCAGCATAACAAACTACACAGGCATTACAAGCCTCGTGGTGGAACTAGAGAACCATTGTTAATATGTATCAGCAACACTCCCCCTGTCCACCCATGAAACAATCCCCATGAGCTAAATTGGCATTTAGAACTGCCGTCCTGATTGATCCCACATGTTGGGTTCCAAAGGAGAGCGAGACGTCACGTTAGCTGCCAACAGGATTTGTGGAAGGAGGACAGGAAACATCACCGGCGCGTCTGACAATTAATTGCCGATCGTATTTCACTGATAACCTCTTCACTGACTCGATAGGATAGTACACGTACAAGTGCTATAAAAGGCAATGCGCTGACAAAACAGATCTGACTACAGTGAATAAACAGCACATAATCCCCTGAGCACTCGTAAGGATGATTCAGAGTTGGCGGAATACATTCTAATTGTTGAGGCAGGGAAACTCTGAGACGGCATGCAACATGAGCACAGAGTTGTTTTGACTGTAGTGTGTTGTGGCTACTATGGAGGAGACCTGACAAAAGTGTTCAAAAGGCATCAGCAGCATTGCATTAGCCCGACGTGGTGGAAAGCAGCAGCTTTGATCAGACCCCGTGTGAACATACAGTGTAGTGTGTGTGCCATGGAGCATACATCAAACAGACGCTACGGTTCAAAGTGTGTTGGGAAACACTGCCTAAAAAGGTCATGTCTGTCTTCTCCAGTCCTCCAATCTCCTCTCTATTCCTCTCATCTCCTATCTTCTTATGTCTCCTCTCGTCTTCTATCCCGTCCTCTCCTCTCCTCTCCTCTCCTCTCCACTCCACGTATCTCCTCTCCCCTCCCTTCCTCTCCTCTCCTCTCCCGTCCTCTCCTCTCCTCTCGCCCACATCTCTCCTTTCCTCTTCTCTCCTCTACTCTGCTCTCCTCTCGTCTCGTCTCCTCTCCTCGCCTCATCTCTCCATCTCCTCTCCTCTACGCTTTCTCTGACCTATGTTCTCCTCACCCCTTTCACAGCAAGGGTTTGGGAACATTGATGGCGAGTACTGGCTGGGGCTGGAGAACATCTACTGGCTGACCAATCAGGGCAACTACAAGCTGCTGGTGACGCTGGAGGACTGGTCGGGCCGCAAGACCTTCGCAGAGTACGCCAGCTTCCGCCTGGAGCCCGAGACCGAGTTCTACAAGCTGAAGGTGGGGCGCTACCATGGCAACGCCGGAGACTCCCTCACCTGGCACAACGGCAAGCAGTTCACCACGCTCGACAGGGACCACGACATGTATACAGGTGAGGCAGCCGGTGGGGTCACTGCAGGGTCTGATGATCGAAATGGCTTGACGGTCAATGATCTGAAGATTTACTTTTCATAGTTGTTGCCAGTACATTAAAAAAGCTGATCTGCTGATTTTTGTTTGCCCTTTCATGCGCTGTTGTGCTTTTGAAAGATGTATTCAATGCAGCAAAGAGACAAGCCACAGTGACGTTTGTCATTTCTGCGACTATTACAGGTAACTGTGCCCACTACCAGAAGGGAGGCTGGTGGTACAACGCCTGTGCCCACTCCAACCTGAACGGCGTGTGGTACAGAGGAGGCCACTACCGCAGCCGCTACCAGGACGGCGTGTACTGGGCAGAGTTCCGGGGCGGAGCCTACTCCCTGAAGAAGGTTACCATGATGATTCGGCCTAATCCAAACACGTTCCACTAGAACCGCCCCTACCATGTGACTGCCGTTAGGACAACAACAGAAATGCATACTAAGAGCTTCAGGCCTGAAAAGGTTTTCTTGTTTCTTTCTTTCTCTCTCTCATCTCTCATCTCAGAAAAAAAACAAGTGCAATTACACTAAGTTAAATGTCATTTTTAATTATTGTTTTTTGTTTATTTTTGTTATGTTTTGTTTTGTTTATTACCTTCAACCATATGCATTCATACACAGTACAGTATATTACAATGGTACGGCTTAAAAACATATGAAAGGACATCAGCTCCTTCTGGACACCTCTGTGGGGACTGGACATTCCAGAGCTGGTCAGGAGGCGCAGGGACTCATGGAGCTTCTATTTTTTTCATCATTTTTTCTTTTTCTTTTTTTTTCTTTTGGTTCTGGACTATTGGACGGGTAAGCCCGCAGTCGTTTTGAAGAGATTTCGGTGGAGCAGACATAAAAAGCAGTGGAAAACAGGAGACTGAGGCGGCCTACGGTAACTCCGTCTGTCAGGCCTGGGTTTTTGCGGGCCGCCCCACGGAGAAACGCAGTTTCCACATGTGGTGGTGATGGCACGACAAGGGGGAGAGAGCCACTGGTTTCCTGTGAGGAGGGGGAAATACCCAGTCGGCCGGCCGCAGAAACTGGGCCCATGCTCACCATTGCTTTTGACCGTGATACACAAGAGAGAAGGGGGAAAGGGTTTCGCAATTCATCCCATCGTGAATCACGTTTTTTTTTTTTTTGGGGGGGGGGGTTCTTGTTTTTTTTGTTGCGGTTGTTTATTTGTTCTCATCTGTATCACCATCTGTGCAAAGATCTATTAATGTGATGTATGTGATGTAGTATGTTTATATGGTGGTGTAATGCCCTAGATATGTCGTCATGCAGTTAATCTCAACCCCTCCACACGTGGTGCAGTTTCAGGGTCTTTGTTGAAGCACGTCCGTACACATCATAAAGGTACAGTACATCCACCAGAGATCAGCCCAGCATTCATACCAGCTATTACAATGCTATTTTTACATTACATTACACGTACCAGACGCTTTTATCCAAAGCGCCTCACAGGGCATTAGTTACAGTCCCTGAACCAATGTGGGGTTAGGTGCCTTGCTCAAGGGCACTTCAGCTATGGACAGTGTGGGATTTGAACCTGCAAGCCTCTGATTCAAAGACCACCTTCCTAGCCATTATGTCAGGGCCGCCACACTATTTTTTGCCATATTCCCACATGACACGGCTTCATGGCTTCTCAAGATTAAAGGAAATTTGTCACTTTCATTTATCATTCATTTCAATATGCTGACCAGGATGAATAAAACGAATTTGAACAATAAAAACAATTTTAATAACACCAGTTGCAACATATTACATAATTCATACCTTGTTATCAGGTACAGACTAAGGATGCACTACCAAAACAAACTCTCTATTGTTCATCTCTACTGCTACTTATCTTATCTTCACGGTAACTAAAAATCATTATTTCAAATACACACCCTTATGCCAAAGCTATACAATGTGTAATGCTGCAGAGTCTGTAAACTAGTCATTGCAGAGGGTTCATTTACTTCTGATGTCTATGTTTGTTTCAAGCAGCCAATTTGGAAAATCAACATCAAGCGTGGTTGCATGTCTCACCCAAACACATTAATCAGGACACTACCCCCCCAACAGTATCCAATCTCCACCAAAATTATCCCATATGCTCAACAGCGCTGACACGAGGCAGATGGTTTGATTCAGTGCAGTGGAGCGAAGTAGCAAGGGTGTGTGTCTTCTTACGGCCAGCCTCGGAGTCACAGTTCACAACACTTTGTGATGCAGAGATCAACTTTGTCCTCTATGCTTAAAGCAAGTGCGCTGTCCCTCCATGATTGACGATGTGATACATCATGTTTTTAAATCAACAGCGTCTAGAAGTTGTAACATGTTGTTTTTGTGCTCCATTGCAATGAATATTTTTGACAGAAAGTTTGGTGGATAGTTAGCAGCTAGCTCTGTATGCAACTAAAGGCATGTGCTAAGCAACACAAGGATCCTGTGGTTACAGCAATTTAGCATTCAACACCACATATGTTTTAGAAAAAAATAATGATTTGGCACCACTGGAAAAGGCACAAGATATTTCCAAACGATTACCACAAATTCCACAGAAATCAAAAAAAGAATGTGGTAAGTACAACTGCTCTATTCAGTTCATTTCATGACTAGACATGTCCTAAAAGGTCATGCCAGGGCATCTCATAATTTTACCAAAAAATTATAGTAAACAACATTCACCTGCGCTGACGAGATTGCAGCGAACACTTGAATCACTGTTGTTTTGTTTTATAAACGAGGGGCACACTGCGCTGGGGCATGTGCTTTACCTAGACAAAACATCTTTGGAGGGCTATTTGAAAACAATTACAATGACGTAACAACAGGAGGTGGACAAACACATAACACACACACACAAACACAAACACACACACACACACACACACACACACACACACACACACACACACACACACACACACACACACACACACACACACACACACACACACACACACACACACACACAGGAACAGACATCAAAGCTGTCACACACACAAACATAATGCATTGTCAGAAACTTGTTTTAGAAAAAATCCTCAACATATGTCTCATGTCCTGAACTTCCCTTCGAGAAGCATCGAAACAACAAATCCACAACCCACGAGAATAACTCTGAAAACCACAATCATGCCAGGGAAGAATTCGAAACGAGAGCAACAGACTATTTAACCTGCGCCTCTATGATCGACACATCACATACGCTTCCAGCCTTCAAATCCTTATTCGGGCCCCATGAAGTCAAAGTGCTGACTGCATGAAGGATTACATTCTGTTTTCCCATGTCATACTTTCATTTCGTGACTGCACATCAGTCACGCTGTCCTAACTGTCTCTACATATGACATGCCATTTGTCAACATCTTTGATTCATCCAACAGCTTTTCTTACAGTGGCAACCTGAAAAACAATCCGACTTTTGACACCCCAGTTTCCCCAGCAAAACAACAGGAGGGAGAGAGAGGTAATGGGTATCTCAGACTCTTTCCATGTCCAGTAATCTTATACGCCAGCAAGAATTTATAGACGGCATAGTGCTGTCTTGACACACTACACCCAATGTGTTAAGAGATCTCCCATGATGAAAACCGTGTGTGTTTAGGCTCTGGGTTTTGCTCTCTTTTTTTGTCAGTAAGCTTCATCAAATGGTGCTGTGGCATCCAATCAAGATGCACATTAAGAAATGCAGTGCTAATTCAACAATCCAAGTACTCTGGGACCAAATGCAATCTAGGGGATGTTCAATCGACTCTTTACGTGTTGAATTAATACTGCATTGTGTGACAAGTATAAACCTGTGAACGGCACTGTTCGCATAAAGGACCCTGAAAACCGATGAAAACCGTGCGTGTTCAGGGTCTGCTTTTGCTCTTCTTCTCTCAGTACGCTTAATCAAATGCTACTGACATCCAGTCAAGATGACAAGTATGAACCTGGGAATGGCACTGACCACACAGCCTGATCTCCAAAAATTCCGTGCTCCTGGACACGGATGTTAAGGACACAAAATCTGTGTCCAGGAGCACGGATTTTGCCAAAATTCCGTGCTCCTGGACACGGAATTGTTTTCCGTGATGGACACACGGAAGTGCTTTCTATAGGCTATTACCACAGCACTGTGTAACTCTATCATTAGAAAAATACATACCAAATGCTAATCCTAAACAAAATAATGCTATAGCAATTTAAGTTGTGCCCTGACCAAAACATTCCCTAACCTTAACCTGTCATTAAAGACATATTTTTGAGAAATACCTTTTCCAGTTGGTTGCTAGGCTATCAAATTCATGTAATGAATGAAAGAAAACTAGCTGTGCCCAGACCAAAACAATCCCTAACCTTAACCTGTCAGTAGGAAATGTTTTTTTTTTAGAAAAAATATTTGAAATAAGAAAAATCCTGAGAAAACACAAGACTGTGGAAACATAGAGCTGTGGGAGTAGCCTATAGAGAGAGCACTTCTCTGTGTCCATCACGGAAAACAATTCCGTGTCCAGGAGCACGGAAAACAATTCCGTGTCCAGGAGCACGGAATTTTGGCAAAATCCGTGCTCCTGGACACGGATTTTGTGTCCTTACCATCCGTGTCCAGGAGCACAGAATTTTTGGAGATCATGTTGGACCACATTGCATTGAGAACCCTGAAACACCCTAACTCCACAAGTCAGCCTGGGGCCACATAACAGAAACTTCCTAAGTCTGAAATCCTATCTTATCTTGAGATAGGAAGGGATTTAGGAATTTTGGTATAACAGAAGGAGGTTTCCTAACTTAACTTAGGAAGAAATCCTATCTTATCTTAAGATAGGAATATAGCCATTCCAGAAGCATCCTAAGTTAGGAATATCTTAAGTTAGGAGACCATACACCCTGTCCTAAACTCAGGATACCCCTGTTACTGGTGCTTACTGTCAGCAACATGGGGCATCAAACCAAAACACCTAGCGCAGTGATGCCTGGGTTAATGGGGGCATTTTGTTTTCAAGAGAGAAAAAATGGCACTGGTAGGCCTACGGTTAGGCTACCACAGTAGCTTCCCACCCAAACAGGCTACAATTCCATAGTTGCCTGATGTAGCCTAGGCCTAAATAATTTTACCATTTGAAGCCTGTCATTGTTCTGTCCATGCAATAGCCTACCTTTATTTAGAAATTAAAAAAGAAAATAGTTTGAAAGCCAAACACGTTTAACAAGTGTAGCCTTTGAATTAGGCCTACTTTGACCATGGGGTTTGCACATCAAAGACTGATTTTGCAACGTCCAACAAAAAGGCAACTGACTTCCCGTAGCCTACATGCTGATGTTGTGACAGGCTTATGAGCACAACGTGCGCCCCCTCGCCAAAGCCTCCTCTCAGTAGTTGAAATGTCTAGGCCTACTAGGTCTACTGATTAATTTATAGACCACAGAAAATCCATTTGTCCTCAAAAAGTTAACGGTGTAGATATTATGCTAAACAGGGTTTAGCATTTCTAGGTTGCGTAGCGTTGTTCAAAAGTTAGCCTATTTGATGATCCGATTCCTCTCGCTCTCCCTCGTCCTCTGTCAGTGCAGTCACACAGGCGCACCTTGCTCTCCCTCCCTCTTCCCATCTTCACGCTGTCATTCAAACTAAGAATGTTTCTATGATCAATAAAATGTCTTTAGTTCACTACACGGAGGCATCCCAGAATGATGACTGTTTTACACGCGTTGTTTAGGCTGACAGTCGATGTGACTTGTTTCGTCGCCCGTTTCATTGCTTTGAATAAGCTATATACGCCTACTTGATGATGGGAATTTGCACATTGTTAAAACAGCATTCAGGTGGCGGTTTTGCGAAGGGAACTGCTGAAACTGACAACACGGCTATGAGAAAACTTTTTAGGAGTCTTAGAGGAGTTTAGTTAGCTACAAATGTAGCCTACATAAATGATGGAAATGAACGCCCTCCTTTTATTCACTGTATTTTTTCGTCCGTAATCATTAATAATTAGGTTATGCGTTCTCCCCCCCAACACGTAGCCTAGGCTACAACTGGCTGCCTGCCGCTTCAAAAGTGAAGTCGTTACATTCTATCAATCTCGTGCACATTCGAAATGGCAGAAACAGACACGACTAATCGAAAAAATTTAGGAAAAGTTAGGAATTCCTAATTTAAGATAGGATGGGGGGCCAAAAATAAGATAAGAAACGGCTAGGGACTTAGGAATTCGTTCTGTAATAGGAAGTTAGGATTTTTCCTATCTTACTGTTCCTATCTTAAGTTAGGATGAGCATTTAGGATTTTTTCTGTTATGTGGCCCCAGATCTCCAAAAATTCCGTGCTCCTGGACACGGATGTTAAGGACACAAAATCCGTGTCCAGGAGCACGGATTTTGCCAAAATTCCGTGCTCCTGGACACAGAATTGTTTTCCGTGCTCCTGGACACAGAATTGTTTTCCGTGATGGGCACACGGAAGTGCTTTCTATAGGCTATTACCACAGCACTGTGTTAACATACCAAATGCTAATCTTAAACAAAATAATGCTATAGCAATTTAAGTTGTGCCCTGACCAAAACATTCCTTAACCTTAACCTGTCATTTAAGACATATTTTTGAGAAATACCTTTTCCAGTTGGTTGCTAGGCTTTCAAACTCGTATAATGAATGAAAGAAAACTAGCTGTGCCCAGACCAAAACAATCCCTAACCCTTTTTTTAGACAAAATATTTGAAATTGGAAAATCCTGAGAAAACACAAGACTGTGGAAACATAGAGCTGTGGGAGTATAGAGAGAGCACTTCTGTGTGTCCATCACAGAAAATAATTGTGTCCTTAACATCCGTGTCCAGGAGCACAGAATTTTTGGAGATCATGTTGCCACAAGTAATCGCATACACACAAACAAATAGGGACATGCCTTTGCCAGTGTTGCCAGATGTGTCTGATCAAATCCCGCCCAAAAGGTTCTCAAAAACAAATTCCGCCCAATTTCAACAAATTGCATTGATTTCTATGAGCACAAAACAACTGAAAAAAAAAAGCCAAATAGCCAATTTTTCCCGTTTTTACCCGCAGCCATCCCAAGTAGCCCAATTGGGCGGATAACCGGTCGGTCTGGCAACACTGGCCGCTGTCTGCACTGTAAACAGGCTGGGGAGAACGGGTATGGCCTCCACTCCACACAAACAGAAAAAGATCCTGAACTTTAAGCTGTTTGTTTTGTTTTGTGTTCCAGCTTCAGATGAATTGCTGTTTCTCTTAGTGCCTCACGCAGAAGGTGATAAATCACACAAGACCAAATAAAAAAGAAAGAGAGAAGACATGAGATACACAAGAGACCCAATAGCTCAATGTTAAAGCAGTGGAAGAAATGACAGATACACTTTTGCATTCGTTCGTTATGTTGCAACAGGGAACATTCTTTTACTCCTTGACAGGAGATAGCTGTTGCGTAGGGATAGAAGGAAAATCCAACACACTGTGATGTCTTTGAAAACGCCTCAAGTCATTTGGACCGCATTTCGATAAATAAATAGAACCCTAAACTTGCAACAAATTACCGAAGCCAAAATGACGACATGTTTACCTATGCCAATTTTTGTTTCTCTTAGCTGATGCAAATGTTAGTCCTTCGATTTCCCACTGGCTGTGGCGAAACCACAGACTTCCTAACTTACTCATGCTGTGATGGCGTAGTAGGCCATCTTTCATGTACTAGGTACAACACAAGAGACAAATACAGATGTGGACCAACTTGAAAAGCGATTCCCATACATAGACCATTTTGTGGTACAGCACCACAGAATAAAAACCAAGCACCACAAATCCGTCAAGATTCATCAACTACTGTACAGGCATAATACCTGCACTGGTTCGATGTCTTTTCCTCATAACACCACACAATGCTATTTGGTCGATGTAAAACACTGTTGAAAGGAGTTCAGAAGCGAGCTTACCCAAATAGGGGATGCACGGGACCATCTTAATCGATCTGATGTACTCCCTCAGGCGACTGTAGTTTTCTTCCTTGGTTGTCAGATAGTTCAGCTTTTCGAAAGCGGCCTTGTCCTTACGGCTGATCAACTGAAAGGGATTAGAGCAAATGCAACACATGTCAGATGGTAAGTGAATCGACAATCCAAATATACACTACTGTGCACAGTATTGAGTAGCCTCTTAATGCAGATGACAATATAGCAACATTGGTATGACAGTACCAAGAGCCTTAACTAACAGATTAAGACAGCCATTACAATCTTGGTGACAGTAAAGTTATAACATACAGTAGGCTCTGCATTAAGGGGTCAGTGTAATTAAATCAACACTTGGAAGGTTGAACTTAACCCTTTATAGGGCAAGTGACTATATTTGATCACTTCCGATTACTTGCACACCTATCACAAATGCCCCTGCCATGCCTCTCTACAAGGCTGTACAACCAAGTGGATCATACCAAATTAATCAGGACAAATCAGGCTTTCAGACAGATAGTGACATCTTGATATTTGACTGACCAATCAGCAGTGGTCTAGAGCCTGTCAAACTTTTTTTTTCCACTCGGGAGCTGAATTATGTGTGCCCTATAAAGGGTTAACACTCTTGTAGTCGATCATACTCTGAATGTGTTGAATTAGAAATGCAGAATTTACTGTGTAACACAGACTTAGTCAGGCAGATTAACCCCTTAGCGCAGAGCCTATGTTATAACCTTGTTGCCACCAAAATTGTAATGACTATGTCTTAATCTGGTACGTAAGGCTCTCGGTACTCTCATAGCAATGTTGTTATGATGTAGTTGAGTATTTTCAGCAAATAGTAAATAGGCCCGCCGCGCCGGCGACCCCATCTGCAGTAAGAAGAGGCTACACTGAAATGACTGACAGTGGCTACTAAACAAATAGAGGGCTCAGGATCTTTTGAATAATCACTTACAGGAAGGCACATGTAACACAATTCCAACACTTTATTACACAGAGTCACAGAATCATTCAGCCATCATGTGCACTTTGTGCGTGTGGTGTTGAAGTGAGCACCTCGGACAAGGAATGTCATCTCCATTTTGGTGGAGTGGGAGAGATCCATTTCACCTCCCCCGCTTCAAAAGCAACACACGCACAACAAAAAACTGCTGACCAGATTTTTTCCTTTGCAAGAAACCCCTTCTCTTCCTCCTTCTGGGACTCTCAGATATAACCGTACTGACCACAGGTGCTGCGGCGCGGCGGACTGTGCAAAGAGAATACCTCACGAGAGGCTTCCCCTCTATGGGAAACTTCAAGTATTAGCTTTCAGTAGCACAGCAGCAGCAGCAGCAGCAGCAGCAGCAGCAGCAGGCGGGTAGAGAGACACAGAAAATCAAGCAAGGCAGGACAAGATTCTGATTTCGGTGGCACGGAACCGCAGAGGTTACCAAAGCACATAAAAAACATCTCTCTCTCTCTCTCTTTCTCTCTCTCCCTCTCTCTCTCGCTCTCTCTCTCTCTCTCTCTCTCTACAAGCCGGATAGGAACAGATGGGGAGCTGTATGGGAGCAGGGGATGTTATGACAATATTATGGCGCATAGCGGGCCCAGCCTCTGGTTAGGTTTACGGCATGGCTACTTACTCCAGACGGTACAAAAGAGGGAGGGGGGGTGAGGGGTGGATGGGTTATGCCGACAGGGGGGTAGAAACGGGTCACTTGTATAGGGCTCAAAGAGAAAGGGGGCCCAAAATGCGGCCCCCGTTACGTTGCATGTATTGAAGAGGGGCCCCTTTTTAGATGTCTTTGCCCAGGACCCGGCCAAAAGTTGTCAGCGGCCTTGGGGGTGGGAGGAGAAACGCTTTCAACAAACACACACACACACACACACACACACACACACACACACACACACACACACACACACACACGCAGTGGCTCGGGAGCTTGAGCCGCAAAGTCCAAGACTGGGGCCCCTCGGCCGGAGACCACGTACCGTTCGGCCAGTGAGCATGCGGAACCCTCCGGAAAATATCTGGGCACGAGCCCAGCATGCCCACCGAAAGAAAATCAAACACACACACTTGCCCCCGAGCCCTGTGATCTCTGGCTGCCCCGTCACTGGAAATAAACATGCACGCAACCCTCACCGCGACCTTTCACAGTCCACAGAGAATTAGACAGCTGGAGGATGAACCGCACCGCAGCTATCTACGTAGCGTGTCACACAAAAACATGTTTGGAGGTGTCTTCAGCACCTCAGAATCCTCTGAACTAACCACGTAAAGGGCAGCTACAGTACTTTAACCAACTAAATCAAAATGTTTTAGTGACTCACAATTGGGTCTTACGCTCAAATAAATATTTTGGAGAGGAGAAAAAGAAAGTGTAAAACATAGAATGATGTGACCATGTAGCCCTGTCATGCAGATGGGATCCCATCCCATTCACTGTTTGCACGACATAACATAACAGCATTTTTATAACATTAGGTAACAGATTCAGGCATGGTCATTAGTGACACGCAAGTTATAACAGAGGCTCTGCACGAAAGGATTAACTGATTAAACCAAAACATTTCAGTGACTCACAATTGGGTCTTACTCTCAAATGAACATTTTGGAGGAAAGAAACAAAGTGTAAAACTTTCAAAAGACCTAATAAAGTGTAAAACAATCTCAAGAGCGAGGCACAAACATGTAGAATGGCAGAGAAGGTTCCCAGTGGACCTCCAGTTTGTTACAGCCTACTATTCAGCACATCAAGTGAGTTGAAAAACAACAGACCCCAAAGGGCCACTGCTTACAAGGGCACATCATTTGTCGGAGAATGTAAAACATTCATATTCTCAATAAAAGACGCAACATTTCACCCCAATAATAAAACAGTTGAGAAGCCTCCCAGTTCGTTAGACAATTGGGAGCATATTGATACCGTCTGAGTCCTTTGTCCTAGCCCTTGCTGACAACATGGCAATACTCATCCCCACTCCACACACACACACACACTCACACACACACACACCACCCTCTCCATCCGTGCTGATCTCGCCTCCACCAATGTCAACAGTAAAGTAATAATTGGTCTCGATGTCGCTCCCTCCTGAATCCCATTACATCGCTATTCATCCATGTTATGACCTCATGGAATCTAAGATCTCACTGGTTTATGGTGCTCCCCGGGGGCCATTTTGAAACCTCATACATCATTATCTGCGCCTGCACTGTTAAGAGCCAATGAAGGGGGGATTCTTTCCTAGT
>NC_085867.1:12570008-12635008 GCF_034702125.1 Engraulis encrasicolus | reverse complement strand
AATAGAAAAGTTTTAATATATTAGTGCCTCTCCTTCAGTTAACATACATGCATAAGGCCATTTAAGGCATGAGGGACCAATTTGTCTCCTCGGCCTTTGAATGTATAAAGGATGGGACTGGGAAAGAGATGCGTGTGTTTCTTTTTTAAACAGTGTGGAAATAAATGGCACAGGCCATTACACGCCTCACAAACAGCCATTCCTGGACAAATAAATCACAGGGAGAAAAAAAAACCCTCTCTGTGATCACTATTTGGTCTGCAGGAATAGGAATAAAAGGGGAAAAAATATTCTCGTCATCTTTAATAGTATGATTCTCAAAACGGTTTGCAGACATTTCTAAAAAAAATCTAATAATAACGAAAAGAAAAATAAGGTGCTGCTGTGTGTACATTGAGTCACATTGAACAACATCTCAGACTCTATAAGCACATAACAAGCTGTTGACACTTACTGCACTGTTGCACTGTTATCTGTTTGAGAACAAACATTGGCTCAAACATTGGCACAGAGCACACGCTGCAATTGCACTTCAAAAAGAGTGTCCGCTGCATCAAGCACGTAACCGCGCAGAGC
Organism: Engraulis encrasicolus; assembly: GCF_034702125.1. NCBI lineage: Eukaryota > Metazoa > Chordata > Actinopteri > Clupeiformes > Engraulidae > Engraulis > Engraulis encrasicolus. Next base: position 12,634,432 of record NC_085867.1, on the reverse strand, counting down.
TCCAATGCTTTTATCACTTTGGTTCTTTTCCCACTTCAGGAGTGCCACGGTCGCTTCATAAATTATGTGCAACTGCAAACATTTTGTAATGGTAGGAAACAAACACATAAATTCCTATCTTCATAGTAATATTTTTATCATTATATGGCATACAGATACTATCTCTTTATTTTGCATCAAAACAATAAATCAAATTATGCAAAATGGGCAACAGTTGCCAAATGAAAAAAGAGGGACTTGAAAAGACTAGACTGTCAGACTCTCTGGAATCTCTGAGTCTTCCCATGGAAACAACTGGTCTCGACCAAACCAGTAGCCAAACTCCAATAGCTGTAATTGTGGCCACGGTGGCGTTATAATAATCAGATTTCCCATTATGCACATGCCCCAAATATGAGGATCTGCGCTTTGTCCAAAGGTGGTGTTTTTTGCCTCAAGACAAACTCAAGCAGACACAAACAACAGAGCCTAATCATGCGATTCATCAGCACCAATAGATGGTGTAATACAATAACTCAGTTCACTTTTTTTTTCATTTCAATCATTTTGTCTTTTTGCCAACCATGCTGTATTGTTTTAGAACTAAGCCTACTGTATGTAGCTTTTGACAGTCCAGTAGCGCACCTTAAAACGCTTTGCTACTGTAAACACACAAAGTACAGTCTTACGCTGGTATAGAGTTTACCCTCGCTTGACAGTTGTGGTAAATGTTTCTAGAAAGATAACCTTAACAGTCCGTTATTAAAATGATTGAAAGTGACACTCGAAACCCTAGTCCTCAGTGCACTCTATGTCTTCAAGACACGCCGCAGTGAAAGTTCTGCCAGTTTCAAGGACCACTGCTCAGGGCCGCTGACAGCTTTGGCCAGGCCCAGTACAAAACCATCTGAAAGACCCCCCCCCCCCCCCCCCCAACCCAATACATACAATTAAATGGGTCCCACCTCTGGAACGGCCATCTCCCTGGACCTGACCCCTTTGTCCCCTAACTGTTGGCTTCCCTGCCACTACTAGCCCACATCAGAGAAAACACTCAGCAGGTCTCTGGAATGCAGTTATGCTTTCTTTGAAAAAACAAAAAAAGTTGTTGGATGGACCTTTTCAGTGGATGGACCTTTTCCACTGCCACCATCAGTCATGGCTCCCATTACTCTTAGGGCCAAGGATCCCTCTAGAGACCAATCATCATTCCAGACGTTACACGCCACCAGGCCTGATAGATGTCCCTCCACTGCCACCCCATGCCCAAACCCAAATGCGTCTTGCTGCTTCTTGTCTCTCCAATCCTCCTGTGGTAAATGCATGCACCTCTCTCCTGTTTCCAGCTTTCATTGCACTGACTACTATACGCACAATTTTTTCCCCTAAACTCCCCGTTCATACAGTAAAAAAACGCAGTGTTAATTCAACACTTAGAGAGAGTCAATGTATCATCTTCAGTGTTGAATTAGCGAACATGCTAGATATGGCTGCAGCCTATGGGGCCCCTACCTGCCAGGGGCCCCCAGCTTCGACAAAAGTGAAAACAGAATTGCAGAATTGTGACCAGATACATTTATTGAAAAACTCATCTGTCGAGTTGAGGGCAGTTGGTAGACATGGTAGCCGTAGCCCCTTAATGTGCGCCGTACCTCCAGTGGCACTCTGTAATAGCCACTGAAATGTAACTACCATAGCACTACAATACTATGACACGACACAGGCCCTTTAGTAATGCACCACGACTTGGTCATTACCATACTGGTAACAACAAATGTATAAAGCCGCGTCTTAAGGGGTTAATTCCTAGCTCCTAAATTATGACACTGTCTATGTAAATTTGTCAAGAAATTTTGCATTCCTCGGGGGTCAAACAGAAACCTGTAGCCTAGGGGCCCCAGGCCATCTTAATCCGGCCCTGATCATCTTCTTGAGTGCATTTGTGCCCCGAGTACTCTCTGAGTGTTGAGCTGACACTGCATGTTTTACTGTGTACTTTAAAAGCAGCTATGCGTGGTATTTCAGGATTAATTGCTCTAACGCACCTGAATTACGGTGCAAGCGCTCCACAGGGGTGCTCAACACCTTTGGAAGAGTTTCTGTGGAGCTGCCGACTTTTTTTTTTGACAGCTTTCTTTCTTTTGTTTTTATTTCCAGAAGTGACAAACCAACCTGCCTTGGTGTTGTTAAAATGAGTACATGTTTATTGTAACATGGGGAGGTTATACTGTACGTGAGGGAGGGAGTAAGATCCACTGATGGCAACACCATTCAAAGAATTTACCACCGCTGAGGAAGAGGAGGGAAAAGGCTATGTTTGGTCGAGCGGCTGCTACTGATGAAACTATGCCACGAGGGCCAAGAGGTACAGAGTGTGTAGTTAAAAAAGAAAAAGAAAAACGCAAGGTAGCACTTGTTTCTCTAATGGATGGCAGAAATTCCTCCCGTCCAACTGCACTGTTTTCCCCAACATATTTCAAACGTTCACATACACTGCGTACCACAGAGCCACATTTTCAAACTGGCATTCCTGAAATGAGCAATGCAGCTCCCAAAGAGAGGCAAAGAATAACAAGTGCGTAAGAGGAGGTTGGCTTACCGCCCAGGTCTTGCTGAGCCTGAAGATGGGTGCACTTTGCAGAGCGGAGACCACGGACACCAGGCCATGGAGGTTGTTTAGCTCCATCAGTTTCTGGAAGATAAAGGAGTATACAATATAATAATAAAAAACACAATCAAGACGAAATACGCACATAGACCAGATCAAATGTCCCCCAAAAAATGCAAGTTTTACAACCGCATGTGTCGAACAAGGACTGTGAGAGAGAGTCAGGAAACAAGTGAAGAGCTCTTTTCCAAAATGAGATATATCCAATTTAGAATGTTGAGAAATTGACAATTTTGTATTGGGCATTCCATTGAATTGCATTGCAAAATGAATTTTATAGAGGTTTAAAATGTATGTTCTCAAAATATATGAATGACAAGAATTCACACATAGATTATAGGACTTCTCAACAGTCAATTCCAATATTAACATGCAAAAAGTCAAAAATGGTGGATATAGCGTTTTGGAAAAGAGCTCTTCAAGAGAAGAGACAGAAAGTGATGTGGTATGATCAGGGTCCTGACCAGATCTTATTTGTGCAAAAAGTGGCTCATATCTTTAAAACCCACTTACATATTGAATAGGGATGGAACGGTTCACAAAATTCACGGTTCGGTTCATATCACGGTATCACGGTCACAGTTTTCGGTTCTCTACGGTTCTTTTTTTTAGTTCATGAAAAATGGAGCACTGGGAATATTAAACCATATTTATATAACTGCAATTATAAAGTGATGATGCGCAAGTTGAATCAGCTCTCGTCAGCTGATGTGCGCTGTCTGAGCGTCCCTCTTTCAAGTGGCTAATAGAATCATAAAATCCTACATATGGTTTGTATAGGCTTGTAATGTGAAAATGGTGTGATTTTAATTGTGTCATCCTCTGATTGGTCTTATATGCTAATGTGTTAATCAGAGAGACTGGATAAGGTACTCAATAGAATCTCTGCTTTACGTATTTTTCTGGGCAGTACATGAATTGCGGTTTGCCACGGACTGCATTTCACGGTTCGGTATGGTGTGTGAATTGTACGGTTTCGGTTTTCGGTGCGGTTTGTACCATCCCTAATATTGAACAAGAGGAATAAGGCTGTCAGATCAACCCAACCAGTGCATAAAGCAGCAAAATGTCCTCTACATTTTAATCGTATGGTAAAATCTCCTGAAATATATAAAGAGCTTGAGCGTCTGCTAAAACAGCATGCGAACAAACACTGCTGCGATCACTTGGAGCCTGCACATGGAACCATGTGTACCAGGCTGTGCGTAACCATCCAATTCAAATTGTAACAAGAGAGTTATTAAGAGCACTAAATGTGTGAATAGGTAGATATTAACCACGCCGATGGCCTCCTCAGAGTGATATTCAAATCGCATCTGCTTCTGTAAATCCAGTAACACCATAAGTGTCCTGCAAAACCACCCACACACTAAATTCTTCTGCCATGGGTCAGTTCTTAGGGAGCAGTGCAGCCACGCAATAATGGCTTTGGAACACCACACTCCAGATTTTTTTATGTGCTCGCACGTATTTTTCAGTCTTTTTCTTTTTTTTACGAGTTGCCTGCTGTCTCTCGGCAAAGATGATGCCATATTTCCCATCAAGCCCCTCACCAATGAGACCTGAGGGAGTCACTCCCTCCGCTTCTGATCACTGATTGGACGCAGCAGGTCATGTGATCTGTATTGTTTGTGATGGTGAGAGTGTCTTTTATTCATCTCTTCCAGCCAAAGGCCTGAATGAACTGTCCAGGGAAGCCGACAGCGGGGGCGCCAAAAAGCGAAGTTGTCCTGGGCTCAGGGAGATATGGGAGCCCAGGATTGACATCTCATTACAGTGTAGTGTATGTATTGGGGCTCTTCAGATAACTTTGTCTCTGGCCCAGCTAAAGCTGTCAGCGGCCCTGCACATCGTTACGGCCACAGCCGACTTTGGGGACACATACATATGAAGGTTTTATCAGCATGAGCTTTGGTTGCATTCTTTCCATCAGGTACATATTGTAAATCTATTGTCCATAAATTACACACACACACAAAGGCAAAAACATTTCAAGGACAAGAGGCAGGAAAATGTCAGCCAACAGTTATGAGGTTTGGATCGGAACCTGTTTTATTGTTGGTGTGTTTGCTTTGTTTTTTATTTTAAAACCATGAATCTGAATGTAACTGCCACGCTGTCATCCTTTTCAAGTATAAGTGTTGCAATGGGGACATTTCCTATTAGACTACTTCCATGGACAAAGTTACCCATTCTGTTTTACACATTAAGAGCCCATGTGCTCATTTTATGATGACAAAACCGTACCTCCAAAAATACAAGGCAAAATAAAACAATACGATTGTTTTCAAATCATGAAAAAGTGAAATGTGGATAACTTTTCCAAAGTTTGGCTTTACAAAATTGCACTACACTTTCTCCACTAACTCACACCTGTACATGCAGCCAAATTAGATACAGATATAGATATCCTATCTCTAGTTCAGACACTGCTGTAGTTACCAAAACAAATGTGGTTGCCATGCCAAAGTTCACTTTGTAAACAGCGAGATATTACACAAGTGGCCATTCGTATTGACAGATATGAATACAGGCTTTCTTACTTGAGTCACAAATCAAGGGAGATGCTGAAAGTCATGGCGTTATGGCTACTCTTAGGTTAGCCCAGTCCAACTAAGATTTACTTGTTTTTATATCAGACTTTCTAAATATTCTAACAGACAACAAAGTCCGGAGATTGGAGATTTGCTGTGAGGCATATGTAGATTTATATTTGGCTACTGTTATGGGTTATCATATTCCAAATGCTCTTACATTTCTTTTTGTAGACAAATACAGTCTGTAGAGGAACTGAGCCGGCATATAATTGAATTTGAAAATGCAATCCCTTCTGACATTTAAGCAAAATGATAAAATGTTGTTTGGACAAAACAGAGGTCAGAAAAAAAACTCACCTTTGCTATTTTGATAAAATGGGTGAGGATCTCTGCGCGGATCTTCAGTGTCTGTGCTGTAAGGATTTCTCTCACCAACCAGAAGCTCACCTAAAGAAATATCACAATATTAAAGTACAGTACAGTGTAAACTCAGGTAAGTGACATTTTTTAGTTACAGCAACCACATTTGATGCCACTCTTTTAATGCATCGATACACAATTTGTAATTAATTGACAAGCAATGAATATGCTTTTATTTACAATAGTGACATTAGCTTTGATTGCACAGATCCTGACATCTGCAACTAAAAAGCTTCAATGACCCAGTCACCAATCACTAATCGACAGAGTTTCCCACATCTGTGGAGATACTACATCTTTCTTGATTCACAGGTTCTTGTGTGTGTATGTAAGGGTGTCAAAATAGGGGAAAGTGGGACTGAGTCAACCGAGTCCCACATGTTCCCATAGGGCAGGGGTGGGGAACCTACAGTATGTGTCGAGGGCCGATTATGGCCCCTGAGGCAGTTTTATCCTAGCCTGGCTCTCGCGAGACCCCTAGTGCTTCGTGCATCTTCGTTACACTGACAATCCATCTGCGTGAGAGCCAGGTTAGTTTTATCCAGCTCCCGATATCATTTTAATGTTATTCAGCTTCACATGAAATATGTCATATTTTGTATGCCATTGGGAGTCACATTGTTTTTTTGAACGTATTATCATACAAAGGGGGTTCGTTGGAGCTGGTTGCACACATAGCCCAGAATTTGGTGCTGTGTGTGTGTATCCACCACATCAAAGGGGCCACTGATAAACTCTTTCAGGAAAGCATGCAACATATACGAAGGCTAGAAATTTATTCCAAAAACTTTCGTTTACAAGAGGAGACAGACACAAGGCTCTGTTCTCCATTATCATGAACTCTCTCTGAATTATTTCCAAAGCAAAGGAGTTGGTGTGGCAGTTGGGCCCCATATTAGTCGAGATGGATGCATTCGGCATTGTTCAAATAAACAGCACACCTGACAACGTACTGCCTAAGTAGCCTTTTTTAGTGCAGCTCCATTCGTCAACCAAAAGCCGAAGATTTAGCGTTTGCGTACTGTATACATAATAACCCTTAACGTGATAAATGAGACGACGACGTATTTGTCACCAATTTTAAAAACGAGGCTTTAATCAGTAGGTCAAGCGTCTTTAACAACGTGGTTGTAAATTTTGTCAATAGGCCACAGCCGTGAGTTATGAGACCAAGATGGGACAGACTGAGTTATATTTAAAAAGTGGTATGAACTACTTATGACCCTCAAACTCACAGCATGGCTGGGGCCTGCTGTACGCACACTAGGCTACACTACGTATCTGCTGGGAACGTTTTTTGTCTCCTGATGGAAACGTCTACAGCTACTTGTTTATTTGTGTAATAGCTTAAAGATGTCTGCAAGGAAACGTTCGTCGTTGAGCGTAAATCTGAGCGAACGGCCTGGGGGAAGGCCTCCTTTTGCACTCTCTCTTTCTCTCTCTCTCTCTCTATATCTCTCCCTCTCTCTCTCGGAGGCACCGCTGTGCGCTGTGCCGCCGACAAACGGCGATATTTTCTCTGCAAACTCCATCTCTAATTAAACAAGTTGTAAATGTATGGTAACAGGGGACCCATTCCCCGGCCCCGACGCACAACACACTTCAGGTGCCGGGGGCCGAAATCTGTGATTGCTGGGGGACTCGCAAGGGAGTTGGAGAGGGGAACGCTAACCGACAAAAACACGTGTTGGAAATACACATTCCCCCACCCACCGCCACCACCACCACCCCACACACCAACCCTGTCCTGTTCTCCACTTGGAAAACCTTTTTTTTTTTTTTTTTTACAAAGGCTGCTCATTCACGGAGTGCCACCGGATGGAACGGCCCCCAGTGGAACCGTAAATATGTCTGAGCGCTGAAAAATTATCAACTACCATGTCTGGCCAATTGATGTCTTTCCCATAAATTTGCCAGGAAGCATGTGTGTGCTGCGCTGCACTCCTCTAGTCCATACCGGGCCGATCGTGACCCACGGTGTTTGTCTGTGACCTACGCCGGAACGTCAGCATGACAAAAGGGGAAATGAGATCATTAGAACAGGCTGTCTGGATGAGATAGAGTCGACTGGCGTGGTGTTGTTGGTACAGAAGGATATGATTTCGGACTCGGTTTCATCAAACAGTTTCACACACGTACTGTACAGGCACAGGTTATCAGATATACTGAGAAACGGGTCTTTTCATAAGCTCAGCGACTTCTCGCCACATTCAGGATTTAACCGAAGGCAGGTTGTTTATGTTCTCAGTTATCCTCTGTCCATCCTAAACACTCCCCTCCTGCACGCACGCACACGCACACGCACACGCACACACACACGCACACGCACACACACACACACACACACACACACACACACACGAACACCAACCACTACCATATTTGTTATGACGCTACTCTGGATGACTTACGCTTCACAAACAAATCTGAGTCATTCAAAGTGAATTACACAAACCAGTTGTTTACTTGCTGAGACACAGCCATTGAACTGGAACAGCATTGACATAGTACTAACTCAAGCATTACCTGCCGAGTTGTTATTTTCATTAAGTTGTTATTTATTGTTGTTATGTTGGGCATCTAGATTTCCCTTCGGGTTTTGAATTCACCGTTTAACCACATAAGACTGGCAAAATAGAGACGTAATTTTATACAAGGGAAAAAAACATTTGGATGGCAGTGAATAAGATTTTATTCAGACACGGTACAAAATAACAAGGCTTGAAATATTTTCCCCGTGTTAATATTACACAATGAGTCTAGTAACACTTTTTGACACGTTACTTCTTGATCCAAGCTACAGTGTAAGTTTCTCTAACGACAAAAAATTTGAGGTCACATCTGTTTAAATATTCCCTCTTGATTGGGAGAAGTATAACTGTTTATAATTGGAATAATACACTGTTAAGTGGAAACATGACCAAACTCACATTTCTTTTTGCTGGACGTTCATGAATGTGTTTGAAATGTGTGAATGAGTTGGATGGAAATCTCTAGCTAGTGTGAGAGAGCTCCTTTCTCCAGACAACGGCTCCTGTTATCACTGGCGTGCCTCCAGAAAGAGGTATTTTCAGCACAACATCCATTAAGCAGTTATGTTTCTGTGCTTTCTTTCATCAAGAGCATCCCTCTCATTGACTTTTAGTGTCTCTGCAACGAAGACATTCATATTCTTTTTTAAGATACTGGAATAACAAGGAATCCCCGGTGTGTGGAAGATTCCATAAACATTTCAGCAGCACAGGCAGAGGAGAAAATTAATATAATAATTAGTCTGTCTGTATTCAAAGCAAACAAATGTGTAGACGATTCATCATTAGGGTCTGTTTTGCTTCCTTCGCCGTGCCACACGGCATATTTGTGGTAACTGATGAGGCTGGAGCGATGTGGCCCATTGGGGGAGTGCACCATAACGTGCAGGGAAACGCGGACTCGATTCCGGCCTGGGATCAGGTCCCAGTCCTTCCCTAGCTCTCTCTCACAATTAATTTCTTGTCTCTCTCACTATCCTCTCTGAATAATAAAGTTGTAAAGGCCCAAATATACAGTATATTCCTTAAAAAGTCTCGAAGAATAACAAGATCTTCACTATAGCCCCTATGTCTGGGACTAAACCTCCTCAGGAAAAACAATAAGTCACTTCAATTCTAGCCAGAGGTGCAAGTTAATGTGTCCACAGGTCAGGATTCCTTCACCTTTACAGAGGCTCCAGCAAGACCTCTCGTGCTGCTTTAACCTTTTAGTCTGTAAAACATTGCTGCTTAGCTGTCCTTTAGGTTATAGTCAAAGGTGTTGTGTGAGATAGAAAAGTCAAATTTGGTCAGGGGTCTTTCACCTCTGGTTGAAACAACTGCAGCTCTCTGTCAGACCCCACTTCCTCTGGCCAGGTCTCTTAAAGATGCACTGTGTAGGATGGTGGCCACAGAAGGCATTGCAACTATGCTGCTCATTGAAACTGTGCTGCCTATTGCCAAATTTGATCTTTTCACAAATGTTTACGAAGTAATAAAATAGTATTTACTAGTACAATCAAAGTACATGAAGTTTAGCTGCTAAAAATATCAATTTCATGAAATTCAAAATGGAGAGGATCCCCGTTTTCATGTATGAAAATGCAATTTCCCAGTCATAATAAATACTTGATGGTGGTGATAAGATTTGTGAAAAAGGTAACATTTGTGAACGGGCAACATGAATTCTGGAAATAACCTACTAAAAATATTTCACAGTGTACCTTTAAGATCCGGTATATGCTTGCTGTGTGGCATAAATTATGTATGCAACTCTGTGCAAACAAGTACTTTTGTACAGATACTTGCAGAGGAGCTATCAGAGTGATACGCACAATACTGGAGGTATCATGTAGGGGGCAGATAGCAAACAGGGCTCTCAATAATATTTTCCACCATAGTTTGACCGTACACACGCGTCTGCCTATCTCGAGTCTGGTGCAGTACCGCGTGGAAAATCGGCATGGCAATGCATTCGTGCACAAAAGCATATCTCCGACCTAACATGCTCTGCTAGCTAGGGCACGTGGGGCACGGCGTCTCGTAACATCAAGTGATCTGTTGCTGCTTAGAGCACATTGATCAGTAGAAAGAGAAAAAAGAAGGGAAAAAACGTTCCTTCCTTTTGGGGAGGAAGATTTATGCTGTCTGCTTTGGATTAAAGGGGGAGGGAGGGCTGTGCGAGCATGGAGGGGGGCTGGTAAATGGTTTCACGGTATGTTCATCTCTATTCAGACGGGCATACTCATTTCCCCCACCACCAGTCCCACCATCACCACCCCCCAACCCAGTGGCGGAACAATTGCACGGGGCAAAACACTGACAGGGCCCCCCCGTACGGCCTACAAAGGTCATAATAGGACCCCAACCACCAATGCGGGTGGGGAGGGTGCTGGGCCCTAGGGCAAATGCCCTGCTTACCCCCCACCCCCCACCCCCCCTACAGCTCCGCCCCTGCCCCATCCATGTTTCTGGAACAGCTGCAGGGTCTTAGTTCTAATGGGCATGGCGAGCCAATTACCTACTGTACCAGTGGCATGAGCCGAGCCAACCAGCCAGCCAGTCTGGTGGTGAGGTAAGCAATAATCTGCAAGCGCGGCAGAAACGTATTACTGTGTACCATGCTCCAGCACGCTCCGACAAGAGGATCAGTGTACAGTGGCGAGGTAACGACGCATGGAAGAGATTCAAATGTCAAAGAGTTGAGCAGAGAGGGGAAAAAAATCGAAAACTTGATTGTTGTGGCAATTTTTTTCCCCCTAAGCTACAAGCTTTCGGAAAACACATCATTAGCACCTAATGGTTTCAAATGATGCCCACTGAAGTGAAAACAGAAGCGGAGTCGCGTCAACAAGTCCTCCAGTAGCTGGATAAGCTGGCCAAGCAGGCCAATCCACATCCAATCAAAGCCACTTGTTTCAGAGTCTAAAAAACAATTACCGTCCTAAAGCTAGGAAAGATGGGAGAAAAACTGCACAGTGCACATATGAAAAAGATATACAGTACATGAAAGTCACATACATGAAAATAAATGAATATATTCACTTTTTTATGTATTTATTTATACTGTACATATATGTATCTATTAATTAAATAGTTACATGAAACAAAATGTTTCATAACATAATGTGCATGGATTCGACGTGTTGTGCATGGTGCATACGATTAAAGTGCTCCATTTCTTGTTTTCCTTTTATATGAGTACGGCACACGTACAATCGATCTACAATATTTATATAACAACAAACAGTGGAAACATTGTAGACACACGATAGGCCACTTAAATATTACGTGCCATACAAGACTTGCAAAATCTTAGCCATTGAATCATTTTGTAAATTTTATGTATTGCTTTTGCATATGGGTGAGAGTGGAGAAAGAAAACAGAGACGAAACAAATACTTTTGCGCCAAGACGAATAGGCCTAAACCACAGTATTACTGTGAGAATATCTTTCTGTTCTTGGACGAGCATGAGTAGGCTACAGCTGAAGACAAAAGCAGACACAACTATAGAGCACCAAGAGACCAGCGGCACCATCAGTGATGAACACCAGTAGCAGTTGAATCATGCAGTGCTTTGCTTCTTAAGAGTTCAGTCCTTTAGCCTCCAAGGCAAAAGAGACCTGGAAGAGGTGAGTAATGATGAAACAGTAACTTCATTCTTGCAGACTGTTGAGTCTGACGCTATAGCGAGGAGAAATAGCTTTGGGGGGCTTTTTTTCTCTTCTTGCTTTTGTTTCGAGGGCATCTGTGTACATGTTTTTCAGCTTAACACTAGCTGAACAAGTTTAGCAGACCTTTGGGTTGAGTCACGTCCGGTCAGGTGCTTTAAAAAGGCGCGGAGGTGAATGGGGAACGGACCGCAAGTGTGAAGCTGATGCTCACCTGGTTGAATCGACGTGTGAACGCCACCACGTTAGGCGCCAGGCTGTGCTTCTCCCTCTTGCTCCACCCGCAGCTGGCCAGCTCCTTTAAACACACACACAGACACGCACACACGCACAGTTAACTTCATGATCTTAACACACACACACGTACACACACGCACGCACGCACATGCACACACACAGACACGCACACACGCACAGACACGCACGCACACACAGTTAACTTCATGATCTTAACACACACACACACACGTACACACACACACGCACGCAAGCACATGCACACACACAGACACGCACACACACACACACACACGCACGCACACGCACACACACAGACACGCGCACACACACACACACACACACACAGTTAACTTCATGAACTTAACACACACACACACCGTATGCGCAGGCACGCAGGCACGCGCAGGCACGCGCATGCGCGCGCCCACACACACACACACTCATACACACACACACAAACACACACACACACACACACACACACACACACACACACACACACACACACACACACACACACACACACACACACACACACACAGTGAGTGAACTTCATGATCTTCTCACTGGCAGTCATTGTTGCTCTGTGAATCTGATCTGCAGTGAGTGCCCCACAGGGCTTGACAAAACCCTTACTCCAATCCAGAGCAGAGCTGCTAAAACCTTCAGGACTATAGCGGCTATCCATTCAAGTGCTTTTGCGATTCTCAGAGGATAAGAGAATTAGCATGAACTACACAGAAATTGTATCATGATGATGCAAACCCCCCACCACCACCCCCAAGAAAAAGCAACTTAAAGTATCTTCAAAGGCCTAATAAAATGCATGTGAGAAGGCCAGTGAAAAGCAACGAAGCATCAGTAAACAGTGTTGAGAGGCACATTTTTCTGCCTTCTGGTTAGCTAGTTATCCCCTTGTTGGTGATGTATGCCAACAGCGTTTAAATGGCCCAGAGGCGCGCTGGGAGTCCCATGTGCGTAAGTGCAGGTATTTTAATATCATACCACATGTACGTACGCATGCAACAAAGGACAGAGTCATGGTGCCGTGGAAGTCTGACCTGCAAAAAAAGATCTCTCGCCACAGAGCAACAATCAAAACCAGACCACAAGAAAATGCAAGAAAACCCTAGAAAACAGCTCATATAAATCAACATTTGAGCTACCCTATTAAGTGCAGGTGTTGGAGCACTTGAGTCTTACAACAGTGCATGCCCCTTAGATTCGCTATACTTTCATTTTAAATGCTGAGAAAACATGGCTCTGGCTGTTCTTGTGCAATGATTCTGAGGGCCCGAAAATCGTGAATGCCTGCCAAAAATAAAATATTTAAATAAATACGTAGATATTAAACAGCGGTCTAAGCTTAATCCAGACAGCTTTAGCCTGGTGTCATCGTCACGGTTACTCCACATTCTCATGGACTGCACATCACTGACAGTGTATCCATTCTCCCATTCCGAGCACAGCCCTGCCCATCAGATATTTGCTAGGGAAGACCTGACAGACACTTGGCCTGGTCAGCCTCAGCCTCTGCCTCATAGCTGGACCACCACACAGTCAAAGTCAGTGAGACTGAGTCAAGATGGCTATCAGATCAGATGATGGATCAGCAACCACCTGGTCCTAATCTGACAACTGTTATGCAAACAAAATGCAGCCGAGACAAACATGTCTCTCCCTCCCCTTCAGCCAATGTTATACTTCTCCTTCACCGTAAACACTGGAGCACAGATGATTAGCTGATGACAGAAGTGTTATCGGGAGGTAGTAGATCCGATTCGATTCGATTCGATTAGATTCTATTAGATCCAATCCGATTCAATTCTACAATGCATTGCAATGCATTACATTTCTACTGAACGCAAAGCAAATGTTTAATCAGCCATGATGAGGCAATAGAAGTAGTCAGATACTGAGCAACAATTTATTGGCTGTTTTCTGTATCAGTCTGTATCAGTCTTGCAATGTTTTGAAGTGCTTTTATTTAATTTAACATTCATTTGCTCCCGAAATATCCATGGAAGTAATTGAAATTTAAAAAAATTGCCGGATCGATTCTGGAACTTGCCGGATCGATTCTGGATCGTCCATGCCCCGCATCGAATCGGATCGCCGAATCGATCATTGTTGACACCACTAGTGTGCACTATGAAAAGCTCTGACCAGAGCTCTGGCCTTCTTCCCTCCAACTTTTCATGCAGGCTAGTAAACAGAATAAAAACACAGCAACTCTACGTCCGTGTTCGCAGCTGTGTACTGCTGCATGTGTGAGCATCTGTGATGAGTATGTGTTGTACAGTTAAGGACATAGTCGCAGGGGGATTGCCTACTTGACCCTTTCACTGGACTCTGGCCTTCATACACATCACACATGCACACACACGCATGTACACACACGCAGTTAACTTCATGATCTTAACACACACACACACACACGTACACACACGCACACACATGCACACACACAGACACGCACACGCACACACACGCACACGCACACACACAGACACGCGCACGCACACACACACACTGTATGTGTGCACGCATGTATACACACGCACCATGCGCAACACACGCACACACGCACGTACGCACGCGCACACACGCACACACACACGCACACACACACACACACACACACACACACACACACACACACACACACACACACACACACACAAAGCCTTATTACTTTACACAGCTAAAGCGGCGGCCTGTTTCTCGAACCCATAAAAAACAACCCATGAGAAAATAAAGCAGGCTGGATCCAGTCATGTTCAATATATCAAACAGGGAATTAAACGAGTAAAATGACTCTCTACGAGTCATGCTGGGCTTGTTGGCGTTGCCACAGCTGAGCCGGACTTGTAGGTTTGTGTGCATTCGGTACTAGCTGAGCCAGACTTGTATGTTTGTGTGCATTCGCAACTAGCTGAGCCAGACTTGTATGTTTGTGTGCATTCGCAACTAGCTGAGCCAGACTTGTATGTTTGTGTGCATTCGCAACTAGCTGAGCCAGACTTGTATGTTTGTGTGCATTTGGTACAAGCTGAGTCAGATATGTACAGTATGTATGTGTGCATTTGTAACTGAAGCAGCACGAGCAGTGCAGAGATTAGATTTATAATAACTATAATAATAATATAATTATAATAACTGTCAAAATCAGGAAAGCGGAGCAGTGATAATGATTATTGCACTATAGGTCTACAATCATCCGGAGACAAAATTCCCTCCACACTAAAAGAGGGAAATCTTTATTATTAACAGTTTTATAGACTGAGGAAAACTCAGATCAAACTCAAAATCAGAAAAGCAGAGCGGTGATAATGATGATCGCAACATAACCATAAAATCATCTAGAGGCAGAACTCCCCCCCTACTCCTTAAAGAGGGAGCACTTTATTATTGAAAAATATTATTAATAATTTTATAGACTGAAGAAAACTCCAGTCATTACCACTTTGGAATACTACTACACTGTTGGAACGGTGCATACAGAAAGTCAATGAAATCCTTCTTAATGAAATTCATGAAACACATACGGCACACTGTGACCGCTCTAGCACGCGAGCGATGGAAGGACTTGAAAGAGGTCTGATGTGTCAAACAAATGATGCATCTGAACTGGCTTTCCATCAGATCACACCACACACTTCCATCATCAACACTGACGTCATGGTTTATTTCTACTGTATATAAAGCGCGGTAGTAAATTACGAACAGGAAGACAATTCTGTTTATTGTTCAGCGTCCAGGCACATGTGTTGCGTGGATGGGCATGCCAAGACGCTGACAGACACCACAAACGTGACGGGCTACTTATTACTCTCATCTAATCTGTCCCAGTGTGATATCATTCGTGTTTAATCTTGGCTTTAAACAATTATTTCCAATTCAGTCAGAGTCGCAATACAGCCGTATACATTGCGGGCGACGTGGACGGATAGCTTGTCAAACAAAGACGACAGACCATATTGCTCAGCCTCTTGATATTGAAAGGAACAGGACACAAATCATAGTTTAATCACTCTGCGGGTCATAGGCAATGGCAGCCATGAAAAACATTGTCTGAGCACGCTGGGCCTGCTTTGTCTGTCGGTGCACGGTTCTCCTTTTGTATGTAGTTTTCTTTTTTTCCGTAATGGATTTAAATTTTTTGTCATGCTCTGGTGAGCAATTTATAACTTTCATGGAGCAGTTTTATTGCATGGATCCCAAATCAGTCTCATATTAATGCAGCTGAATTTGTGCAGCAAAGCCAAACAGAGAGAGAGTGGACATACTCAGGGCCGCTGACAGCTCTGGCCAGGCCCAAGACAAAGTCACCTGAAAGGCCCCCCTCTCTCAACACATACGATGTAATGGGGATCCAATTCTGGGCCCCCCTCCATCTCCCTGGGAACGGGGACAACTGACCCCTTTGTCCTCCCCCCCCTGTCGACTTCCCTGGGCGTACTGTATGGGATAAAAATCCTGGCCCCGAGAGCGTCACTAACGTCATTCTCTTTCTTTTAAACATTTCAGCGGCTGTTTAACGAGAGGCTGCTGGAGAGATGTTTCTAAATGCTGACTAATGGGGTTTTGTCTCTCGTGTAAACACACCTTATTAGCCGAGCCAGCCAAGGCAACATTGTTGATTGTTGGTGCAGACTGAACAGCTCTCTGGGTTGCCAGCGGTAAAGTACGTGTGGGCTTTCAACAAATCTGAGAAGGGAGATTTGTAGAGATTTGAGAGTCTGCATGTTTTTTCCAAGCTTTTCCCACCACCACTGCAGTCGGACTATAGAAAACTGGACTTTCGAGATCATCTATATAACAATGATGTCAAACCACAAGAGCTTGTGGGAGAACAGGAACACACAAATTGTGGAAAACCTCTGGAAGACATGTAAAAGTCCATCCAAGACTGAGTAGTTTGTAATTTCATCGTGCTGTACTGACCCCTACATGTTGACCTGCCTATTGTAGACCTCCTTGGAAACATCAACCATCCTCATGAATAAATGAAATAATGTCGGCATCCCACATTTCCTATTGGGGGTTCAATCGGTTTATTCAGGTAATGTCTTAATCTGAGTCAGGGCCAGAGTTTGAGCAGGACTGTGGGCTGTGGTGGATGGAAGGTACGGTAAGTCGCTTGCGCATTTCACTTTCCTGGCACTAAAACTTCGGCTGAAATGTAGACGCACTACTGGACAGTCTGTGCTCATTTCCTCTTTGGGGCTAAAGCGATATCTCCACTGGAAACAGACTTCAAATGCTTCACAGTCAGTGGGCCACGGTTGTGCTCCTCAAAGACTATGACATAGTGGGTGCCTGGCGCTTGACAGACAAGCGGAGTATTCCACAAAGCGGTATTTCTGCTTGAGCCCAATAACGTCCAGCGATACCTCCCTGCGTACAAACCTGCCACTTCAAGGTTTGCGGTTATTAAGATGACTCCTGTAATCCTGCTTTCTGAAAACGCACCTCTGACCTGACACTCCCTAGGCTTGTGGCCCAGTCATGTTATTCACCATAACTTCATCCAGGTGCTGAAGATTTACATTTCCAAAAACATTACCTCTGGAGTTTCTGTATCGCTGCATGAGACCTCCCCAGCTCGACAGTGATGTCTGTATTGACTAGGCATTACCCTGGCTACTTTGGGGCAGTTTCCCCAGCTCCTACAGTGTACAATGTAAAAAATACAGTGTTAGTTCAAAACTTAGCGCATCAATTTAACATATTCTAAACTGTATTGTCTACTGGGTAGGGCAGTCATGGGTAAGCGGTTAGGGTGTCAGACTTGTAGCCCATAGGTTGCCGGTTCGAGTCCTAACCTGCCAGGTTGGTGGGGGGAGTAATTAACCAGAGCTCTCCCCCATCCTCCTCCATGACTGAGGTACCCTGAGTATGGTACAGTCCCGTCGCACTGCTGCCTTGGGGCACCATTGAGGGCTACCCCTTTGCACGGGTGAGGCATAAATGCAATTTCATTGTGTGCAGTGTGCCATGTTCACTTGTGTGCTGTAGAGTGCTGTGTCACAATGACAATGGGAGTTGGAATTTCCCAATGGGGATTTTACTTTCACTTACTCTCTAAGCGTTAAATTAAGACTGCAGTTTTTATTGTGCAGGCTACAGCCATCCAACCACATGGATTCGATATCGGGCCACGTGAACACACATATGCATCACAGGTTGAGGCACGGAACCAGAACCCGAACCCGAACAAGTCACTTGGCGTGTGGGTCACATGAAGGGAGCATGTCGTCTGCCACATCGCATCATGTAACGCTCCCGCTCGCGCGTGCTGCACAACACACGGGGCCCTCGGATCGAATCGAGAGCCGTGTGTAGTCGAGCAGAATGGAACGGAGTGGAGTGGGGAGCTGTCGCCGTGGTGACCTGAATAGGCCACCGGCTGCCGAGGCCGCTCCAGCTGAGCTTTTTTACGAGGCTCACGCAGCAATCGTGCTCAGCCGATGTTTTTCCAAAGCCAGGAATATTCACGAGGCTTAGCAAAGACTTTAAACGTTTTTTTTTGTGTGTTTTTTTCTTTCTAACTCTTTGTGAGTGTGTTCCAGCTCCAGCAGCTTGGACAACACTGTGCCAGCAATGGAATATTCACCCACCACCACCACCACCATACCCTCCAACCCTCCACACTATACCGCACCACCTCCGCGCTGTAGCGCTCCCGGAGGCATCCAAACTCGGCACCACACCGGCTGACATAATGACAGCTCGGAATGGACAATTAGCAGCTGATAAAAGTGTTTTGAGTTAACGGGAGTGCTGGGAGCACTATGCATTGCAAACCCTTCACCATCCGATCCAACCTGACGGCTAAGCGGACCTCTCAGCCCCCTTTAATGTAATGTATAATGGGACTCTGGGTGGTCTGGCTCAAGCATGCTGTCCTGATGTGACACGTGCATCTCCATTAATTGTGCGTAATTTTACCAGGAACTGCGGATTAAAACCAAGTCAGTAACTAAATTTAGAGGATTTATATATTCTATTAAGTAATTTTCACTAGCTGTAAATAACTGCATTTAATCTGTAAATACTGTATTTATGATGTAACTTACATACTGCACACACTGTACTTATTGCACTTCTGCTTAGATGCCAAACAACAATATTGTGTTACTCTGTATTCATATTTGTGTAATAGCAATAAAGAGTGATCTTATTGAGATGAACTGTAAGCAGGGAGTTGATGTGTAGCCCCCATGCTCATCGGGACCTCGGTTCGAGTCTGCGGGGTAATTTCCCAGCCCTGCCCTGTCTCTCTCTCCCACTCTTTTCCTTTCATACTCACAACTGTCTTGTCATTAATAAAGAAGACACAGAAAACCCTATAAAAAAGATATACTGTTCGCAATTAATCTCTTTTAAACTTGACACACTGGTGTTTGGGCTTACCTCTGGCTGGATGGCCTTGAACACGGGGGCATCCATCAGCGTGATCTGACTCTGCCAGAACAGGGAAAGGAAAACGATTAGGTTCCACTCAGCAGAAAAAAGGCAATAACTTATCACAGATGTGTGTGCACTTGCTTTTCTTTACTCGTCAGACACAGTAAGCCTACAATTATAACTAGACAGCACAGAGCAGGGCAATGAATCTCCCTATAAGGTAAAGAAAAAAACATCTTGAGAAAGTAATGGCAAAATAGCAGTCATGTTGGCAAGGCAGGTTTGCATTGATCAGACAGTTGCTGAATACGGCTCAAAATCAAAATTTCCATATAAAGTAAAACGCATCTTGAGAATGTCCTTTAAACACAAAGACAATCATGTTGGCAAGACAAAAAGACGCTGCTTTGCTGGTTTTGATCATCAGACAGTTGAAGTTTCAAAATCGAAGGGGCGAAATTGGACTGTGTTGGTAAACTATTTGTGTTTTCTCATGTTGGCAAATAGCCGTATAATAAGTGGGATAATGTATTTTCCGCAATCGACTATAGGAAAATATTTCCCTTCAGGACAAAATTGCTTGGAATAACTGGTTGGATGTTTGCATTGATCAGACAGTTGAAGTGAAAAACAGTTCAAAAGCTCACAAAATGGACTAAACTTACTGCGAACTCTCCTGGCGTGACCTTGAGCACGTCGAAAACAACAGCATCGTAGCTCTTGGCGTAGTCCACAGCAGGCCCATCCAGAGACTCCGGGCTGCTGCTGGACTGCAGAGAGGAGAGCAAAAACAAAAAACAAAAACACACATTGATGCGTTCAGAGTCAGGACAGACAGATGGAGACAGGAGATAGGAGATACCGCAAAGCTGACAACATGAGTTACAGTTGAGGTTGAATGTGCTCATCTGATTCCTGTCCTGTGTGTTCTTATTGTGTGATCGTGCACAGCGTAAGGATGTTTTTTTACTGAAGATTTACAGTGAGTTTACCATTCAGCTACTGCCTATATCGAATAACATTGCATGTAACAAAGGCCATGTTTGACTGCTATGCTGACATTAAATTGCACTGCATGTGCTCATCCGATTCCTATCCTGTGCATTCTTATTGTGTGCTTCAAATCCCTTTGCCTCTGTTATAACTTTATCATCACTAAAATTGATATGAACAAGTCGAACCCCCATAATGCATGCCGTACCATCTGAGGCATGCCATAATAGTCATTAAAAGGTTAATTACCAAAGTAATACTTTACAACGGCATAACACAGGGCCCGTAGTAATGCACTACGACTCGGCCATTGCCATTCTGGTAACAACTAACGTATAACACTGTGTCTTAGTGGGTAGCTGCACATCTAGTAATGTCATATTGATGTTATTAAAATGTCATTGAGTGTTTTCAGCTAACAGTGGATAGGCACTTGAAAGGTCCAGTAAGGGGCTACACTGCTCAGACATTTTAACTCAACATTTACAATGAAATTACCATTCTGCTACTATCTGCAGTCAATAACATTAAATGTTAGAAAGGCCTTGTTTGTCTAGTAAGCTGAGATTGAACGCTTCCTCCCGTTTTCCTTTTCGTTGCTGCTGTTCCTCTACAGCTACGGCCTGAAAAGTGCCAACTGGGCATACATTCAGTTGTACGTTTTTCCAACAGAAGGCTTTTGATCCCCACTGAGCGGACACAAGTGGCATCTAGTCGAGTCTAGTCTAGACGTTCTGTATGAGTCACCACACACTCTATGTGAGAGCTGCATGGAGGAAGGCAAGTCTCCCTTCACACCAAAAACTCAGAGAATGCATGCACATCAGTAGCACAGGTGCTGGACCAAAAATAAGACAACTGAAAGAAAAATAAAGGTCCGTAACACTGTTTGATGCTCCCAAAAAATGTCATCTTTACATTTTTAAGAGCATCAAACAGCGTTGGGAACCTTTATTTTCCTTTCAAAAGTCTCTCTTCAGACCCAGGCTTTGCTGTGTTCAGATCTAACGCCCAACCGGATTATGGAGAATTTACTCAGACTTGTTGGCTCTCTCTCTCTCTCTCTCACCTCTCCTCTCTCTCCCCACCACTATGACGAATTCACCTCAGGTGAATTCCACCGCAGCTGTTCTGAGTTGTCATAAGCTATTCTTTCCTTTTTGCTGCCGGCAGTAATCTTATAGGCAGACACCCACAGTAGTTTCTGCATGTATTGGTGCCAAAACAAATGGAGTCTTATCCGCTGAGGAACCTCAGTGATCATCGGTACTGTAGTGAAGAGTATAGGGTCAGAACCATGGAGAGCAACCAGCTACAGTGCAGAGGGAAGAAAACAACAACAACAACGGCAATATCACCTGGGCAGGGCCGGATTAAGCAGGCCACGGGGCCCTAGGCTACAAGCTGCTTTAGGCTCCCAAGGAAGGCAAATTTCATAACAAAATTACATAGACTGCGTCATAATTCCAACCCAAGAGGAGTATAACTACTTGACACGGCAGACAAAGTTACTAATACCGCAGGTTGTTACATTTCTGCAATTATATTGCCAAACTGGGGGGGCCCAAGGCTGCAGCCATATCTAGCCTGTGCATTAATCCGGCCCTGCATCTGGGACCATCACACATGAACTTAACTACAAATTCAACCCTTTGTAGCACTGGTTGAACCTCCTTTCCACTGGACCTAATGTACTGCAATGAATGTCGTCCTCTGTGGTCTTGCAAAGTACTTTTGGCTGAATTTTGAATGAATTCTGCTGCAGAAATATGCTATGATGATTAGGATTATTACAATATTGATGAAGCTCATTAGAAGTAGTAGCAGTAGCAGTAGCAATAGCAGTAGCAGTAGCAGTAGCAGTAGCAGTAGCAGTAGTAGCAGTCAGGGATCTACTAGCCATTAACCAAACATATACTCATTCATTGGTCAAAGTGGCTAGTAAGCTGGTCTTTTCTACCTGCCAAACTGAAATTTAACCAGCATTTGGCCAGCTGGCTGGTGTTCATTTAGAGTCCTCCTGGTAGTAGAGTAGTAGTAGTAGCAGTAGTATAGTAGGTGTAGAAAATCCCTGCAGAAGCACAGAAAGTGGCATGACCTTACTACAGGCCTTTAGAGTACGACAGGAGAGCCACATAGCCAGGCAAACAAGCAAGCAGTAAGGTGGGGGATGAGTTGGGACACACTTGCCTCTCGTCTCTACACTTGGCCAAGTGACAAAATACCATGTGCTGGAGCAGGAAGTGCTCCCTGAGGTTCCTGGATTGTAAACCTAACAACGAATCCCCTCAGCTCAGGGAAATCCAAACACACCACCAAATGGCCAAGGCCAAGATCATGGTGCTCCAAGTTCTAAATTAAAGGAGAATTCCGGGCCAATTTCAACATGCCGTTAAATTGCTCGTGCTACCCTTGCCTTGTCAGACAGTACCTGAAGTACTGTAGCAGTATTTTGTTCAGCCCTTTCCGAAGATCCAAGCCAGCAAATTGGGGGCATGCGATCATTTACATGTTGTTTGAAACCGCTTACCATAATCCAAATATCATCCGAAAATGTAGTGTGTTGTAAACTGTCTGCTGATGTTGTATAACACTTGGGATCATTATGGAATATGTTTCAAACAAGTGGTTTCAAACATGTAAACACCAAAGCGGTTTCAAACAATAGGTAAACAAACTCATGCCCCCATTAGCTGGCTAGGATCTCAGAGGGCTGAAAAAATTATGCATTTTCGGGTACAGACAAGTCAAGTATAGTCAAGTGAGAAACACAACTGCATGTTGAAATGGCTTGAAATTCTCCTTTAACACACAGGTTCATGTCCAAGAGTCAGAGGGAAGGACAGGACTCAGTGCATGTACATGTTGAAAAGGTGTATCGTACCCATCCCATGTACTTACGCATCCTGGTGATCCATTACAGCTTGGCAACAGATTGCAGCTTTCTGTACTCCTCCATACACCATTCCGTTGTCACGGTCAGCCTTTAATCATTCCACTAATGTAAAAAAGACTATTTTTTTAACGACAATCAGGCTTTCTGTTGCCACTGGCCACAAAGTGGGGAAATATCACAAGCACCGTTTGGCCCACCATGAACTACTGTAGGTGTTGTTTAACACGCAGTAAGTTTGGCACAAACAGATAAAGGGTAATTCGATTTTATTCTGTGGCTCAGGCATCAACAAACTACATAATCAAATCAGTACCAGCACAGCAATGAATGTGAATTCAATATAAATTCAATTCCAAAACCTATGAAAATCCTACTGCGAACATCTGTGAGACTCTCCTCATGTTTCATAATAACAGCGATGGACATTAGCCTAAGCCTTTTAACAAGGGTGCGTTGAGTTCAGCTCCACAAGCTCTACAAGCTCAACGTGGGAAATTGAAGGGACCACGCTGGGCAAAGCACAACAGATCGCCCAGAGCGCCGGCGAGTCTTTGTTGTGTTGACTGGACTGGAGAACCGTCGGTTGATCCTGGGTCCGGTTCGGCCACTCTCTGTTCTATTGTTGACATAATGCAGCGCTCGACTCCAGAACAATACAAGTAACGTGGCTGCGATCTGTAATCAGTCCACATTCCCTAATTGGAAACAGTTGCCTTGCATCACGCAGGCAAAAAATAAAAAAGAAGCGTTGGAGGAGGTTCTAGGACACTCGAATGGAAAAATGTTAAAAAATATCTATTTAACGAAAAAAATAAAAGACTTTGTTGGGTTGGGGATGGATGGAAACATGCGGTGCGGCACAGAGCCAATAAGGAGTAGGCGTCTGGGCTGTGCAGTAGAGCTCAGCTGAGCTGAAGTGATGGCCCGGGGGCCCTAGGCTACAGATTGCTGTGGGGCCCCCAAAAGGCAAATTTTGCAACAAAATTACAACTGTCAGTGTCATAATTACGAGAAATTAAGGATATCATGTCTGCCAACTGCGGAAAGGAGTATTAGCAAGATTTTAAAATCATTTTTCCATTATCACATCTGCAATTCTGCATTTGTATACTTTTGGCCAATTCAGGGCCTCCCTGTCAGGTAGGGGCCCCTAGGCTTCAGCATATCCAGCCTGTGCAGTAATCCGGCCCTGGAGCTAGCAACTGAACCACAGTGAAGTAAGTCCACCGAAAGCTAAAGGGCCTGTCGTCCACTGAAGTCTTCGCCATTCATCATCACACATAACTGCTTCAAAACAATGCTCAGGGGATTAACCGTTTCCAAATAAACAGACCGTTCAGATTAGATAAGACTATCTTTGCTTCACGCTCTGCGAGCCGCAACATCTGTGCTTTAAAAATGACTTAATTGGCCGCATTATTACATTACAGTAAAGTGCATTACAACTCAGCAGACGCATTTCATACACGGTGACTTAAAAGCAGACAAAAGCAACCATCAAAGCTGTAGATCTGTAGGGGATTGACTAGTTAGGCGCTAAGACCTCCAAATGACAAAATGACAAGTGCGGACGGCCAAAACAAAGGGAAAACTAAATCATTACACATCACACATCAGCACGCACTGGGGAGAGACAAGCTGCAAGGGAGGGTTACAGTTAAGACTTCCATTACATAATCTCTCCCTCTCTTCTTTCTCTATCTTTCTCTCTCTCTCTCTTTCTTTCTTTCTTTCTTTCTTTCTTTCTTTCTTTCTTTCTTTCTTTCTTTCTTTCTTTCTTTCTTCCCTCTTAGTTTCTCTTATTCTCTCCCCCTGCCTCTCTCAGTACAGGTACCAGTCTCTCTCTCTCTGTCTCGGTCTCTCGGTTTGTCTCTCCCTATCTCTCTGTCTCTCTCTCTACCCCCTCTCATTCTCTCTTTTCTCTTACATGTATGCCCCTCCTCCATTGCTGTTTCTTTTCTTTTCTTCTGAGTGATTGTGTCTTGAGTGTAGCATTCTCTCTCTCTCTCTCTCTCTCTCTCTCTCTCTCTCTCTCTCTCTCTCTCTCTCTTTCTCTTTCTCTCTCTCTCTCTCTCTCTCTCTCTCTCTCTCTCTCTCCACTGCTGTTCATCTTCTCTCTTCATTGGGAGTTATTGTGTGTTGAGTGTGCCGTCTCACACAGGGTTGAATGAGGCCAAGGTGATACAACACCAGAGGCTGCCCAGCTCAATTTTCAGTACGTAGCTGGCCCAGTCTAAGCAGCCTCTGGCACCAGTCTGGCACTCACTTTGATAAAAACAACAACCTGAACTGATTGGCTGCCTCACTGGTATCACGACTGACACACATGCATATGTGCGTGCATATGCACGCGCACACACACACACACACACACACACACACACACACACACACACACACACACACACACACACACACACACACACACACACACACACACACACACACACACACACACACACACACACACACACACACACACACACACACACACACACACACACACACACACGCAAAGTGTGCTTATGTTCAGCAGACAGTAGGGGTTCTATTCCCCAGAGGTGGCTGAGGTGAGGTTAGGTGAGGCTGTCTCGGCAACACTCAGACCCCCTGTCCGGCACATGACACACCGTCTAGCGCTATGATAAAACAACACCCTCTAAAATTGAAAGTGATTTCTCCCAAAAGGCAGGGCTGTCTGACTGTGCCTGGCATCCCAACGCACCATGGCAAGGCAAGGCGAGGGAAATTCTTACGCCACTGATGTTGGAGCGATTATGAATATGAGGTAACGTGTCTGTGAGAGAGTGTGTGCCATTCATTCCGGCTATGCTAGTCAGAGGCGCTAAGTAAGTTGTAAACAACTATCCGTCTTTTCTAAGAACTTCTTCTCCAGCTCTGAAAAGAAAACCAAGTTCTTGAGACCCAGTATCCTGTTGATATGCCTGATCCGTCAAGCCGTCAGGCCTCAGAAGTTAGGGCAGTATTGTGCAGCCTG
Source organism: Engraulis encrasicolus (assembly GCF_034702125.1). NCBI lineage: Eukaryota > Metazoa > Chordata > Actinopteri > Clupeiformes > Engraulidae > Engraulis > Engraulis encrasicolus. The sequence continues at coordinate 12,608,105 of NC_085867.1, read as the reverse complement.
GATTCATTAGTTATATTTCAATTGACCTGGTTTCACCTGTCCATTTCAACCAGATTATTGCCTTTGAATGATCATGGTTGAATGGACCCCTTTACTGTTTGAACACAGATGTGACGTAATCGGGCTGCATGCATTGTTGGACAGCACATTTGCAAACTAGGCAGGCGTTTTTTTTCCGAGATTAGAAAATGGATGGTCAACACAACTTCTTGGGCACCACAAACACGGGCATTCCTGATGATGTCTACAGTCTAGTTTGTACATTCAATTGCTTGTAACCACAAACATCTATGCTTCTGGAACAGCCTCCTCCCTCTCGGAATAGCGGAACACGTGTACTTTTAGGATCTCTATGTTTTACAACCGTACACACTTCAGGATGGCATATCTTCTCTGTGCAGGGTCTGCGCTGTCTGTTTGTGTATGTGTGTGTGTGTGTGTGTGTGTTTGAGCCAACAATGCGTGCACACTGCACAGTCAGTGGCAACGTAACTTCGACAAGGGTCAACTGGACAGGTAAAACCAGGTCATGTGTGGAATATATGTCACCGGATTATGACTAATGAATCCAGTTGTGCATCACTGTGTTAGGGTTTGCGCTAGGGAAAATATATTAGAGAATAGCAGTCCCTGGTGTGGGTGGCATGTGCTGTGGATGCTGTGTCTTACCTCCGAGGTGGCTGAGGTGATGCTGGCTCCATCCGACAGGCCGTCCCTGCGGTACATGCTGGCAGGGAGGCCAGGCCAGAGGGGGGGTAAGAGGGCAACGGCGGCCCTCAGGTGGGCCTCACATGTGTCCCATCAGCCATGCCTGGAGATGAGGAAGAGAGGAGAGAGGTGGGGGGTGAGAGAGAGAGAGAGAGAGAGGAAGAGAGACCAAGAGAGAATGAACGAGAGAGAGACAAATCAGACAGAGGGATACAAACAGAGAGAGAGAGAGAGAGAGAGAGAGAGAGAGGGAGAGAGAGAGAGAGAGAGAGAGAGAGACTGTTATTGAGCTGATGTCACCATATGCTCCACACTCAACAGTAGTCACATCCTGAGATGAAAAAAAAAAGTTAAGAACTGTTCTTTTTCCTCTTTTAAGTCAGAGGAACTAAGGATAGCTTACTTTACGTCCCACAGTAGTCATAACCAAATCAGACCACATGACATATGAGCCAACCCCATCAGACCGCAGTTGATGATACTGTGTACACTCACACATGACGCACGACACATGGTCTTGGCATAGCAGTACATTTAATAATTACACACACAAAAAAACGAGTACAGGGATTCAGTCACTGACAACAGACTTGAAGGGGGTTCCAGGGGTTTTATCTTGCGAGCGAGCAGGCCGTGCAGCTTCCCCTTAACCCTGGAAAGATGAGCTGGACATCAGGGCATACCTGCCTGACCAACAGACCGCTGGACGAGGGGAAAGAGCTCAGCGCGTCGGAAAGTATGCGACTTTTTACAATGGAAATGCGCACACGCATACCAAGGTTGCCGACATTAGTGTTTTTATGGAATGGCCACCTTCCAGGTTGGAAATATAAACCATCCAATCCTCTCTCTCTCTCTCTCTCTCTCTCTCTCTCTCTCTCTCTCTCTCTCTCTCTCTCTCTCTCTCTCTCAAACAAAATAATCATATTTCCTATGAAGGGAAATCCAGATATGAGGGGAGTCAAGGTAAGGGAAACTCTTACATACTGATTTCTGGTGTGATCCCGCATGTATTATTCCGAAATGAGGGTTTCCCCCAGGGACTTAATAGGAAACAGTCCATCATTTCTGGAAATGTGCTCATTTTACGCCTCCGCTCGATTTAAACAATTCAGTTTTGTTTTTCTCCTGTTCTTCTAGCCGATCTCAGAGCCTGGTGATATTACTTGATACCATGTATTAGCAAACTTAATGGGATGGGACCAAACACTGAATGGTGCTAGCTGGTCGGTCCCATTCGGTTCAATGATACATGCTAAGAAGTAATATCACCAGAATCAGAGAATGGCTAGAAGAACAGGAGAAAGGCAAAACTCAATTATTTACCTGGAGGGAAGGTGTAAAATGAGCACATTTCTAAAAAAAAAAAAAAAAAAAAAGGTGGACTGTTCCTTAAAGGTGGTCATCTTGACTATCACCTCCCATATATACAGTGGGTCCCCTGAAATTATGAAAAGACTGTACTGTGAATGTAATTTCTGGTGTTTCTTTACTTACAGTAATTTCGCTAAAGCTATTCATTATGCGAGAAGATGACAGCTACATGTCTCTGACATCAGGTAACTCCCCACCCACCCTGACTAACAAATGTTTCATGGGAAACACTGGAATCATAACAAAAACAGCAAACACTGACAGTCAAGCTACATTGAACATTATTTTTCAGGCTTGCACGTTTCATCAATTATCATGCCATGACGCCATTAGTGTGTGTATGTCATAATTGTGGAAACAGGAGAAATAAACTGCGAAAACCACAATGTCATATGAACATGTTGCTTTTGGAGCAGGACGTGGAATACACTGTTTTATGTCTCAACTAAAACTGAAACGTGTTGTGTGCGCAGACACGTTTGTGTGTGTGTGTGTGTGTGTGTGTGTGTGTGTGTGTGTGTGTGTGTGTGTGTGTGTGTGTGTGTGTGTGTGTGTGTGTGTGTGTGTGTGTGTGTGTTTTTGTATCTGTATAAGTGTGTATGTGTGTGTGTGTGTGTGTACTGTATGTATGTGTGTGTGTGTGTATTTGTGCACACAAGTGTGTGTGTGTGTGTCTGTAACAGTGTGCACATGTGTGTACTTGTGCATGCATGTGTGTGTGTGTGCATGCACATGTATATGTGTCTTTTCTTGTAGCAGGTGACATCACTCTGTGGACTTCAAACCGTGGTGGTGTGGAGCAGTGCCGTGCCGTGCCGTGCTGTGCTGTGCAGCTCCCATGCCAAAAGGTTGCTGTGCAGTACTGTATAGTAGCTGCCTCGGTGGCAGTATGCCGTCATGCTCACCTCCCACCTCCCACCTCCCACCTCGCACAGTAGGGATTTAAAGGCAGGCAGGCCGGCGGCTCGCTCCACATTTCTCTACTGATGATGATGATGATTGTATACAACCTGTGTGTGTATGGTGCCCAGGCAACAGCAGCAGAGCCATGTGTGTGTCACACTCACACAATCAAATAATATTACACGTGTGCTTGGCTATAACACAGCCAGCTTGTCACTGCACCATCTGGCCTGAAACTCATCAGCATGAATGCAGACTAGAGGCTTATTGCCACAGCAGCCCCCATAAGCGGAGCGAGCGGGTGCTGTTTTCAACTTTCATATTGGGTTAGTGGATGCTTTTGACCAGTGGTCTGTATTTATTATGTATTTATTTACATAGTAACTATATGTTAAGCTATTTATTGAGTGTATTTGTTGTACTGTATGTGTTTTTTATTGTAGGCCTATATGTTTTTATGCCACACATTCTGCTGTGCTGTAAATCAAATTGCCTTTTAAAGGACATTAAAGCTTTCAAGTCAAGTCAAGTCTGTGGGGGCAAGGGGGCTGTTTTCAAAGGCCCAAGGCGATGGTGGGTGGGTTGGAGGGCACTTTGGCCGAATCTGTGGTATATTTAAAAACACAATTTTGGAATTAACACCATCATACTGTATATAGAGGCCCACTACAGCCCATTGCCCCCTCCTGTACAGTGTAGCCCCTGGAGGCCCTTAGTCATGGGTGGGGTGGGTTGTCTTGTGTAGGATGATGGGGTAATTAGGCCCAACAGTGAGAGTGATGCAGAGGAGGCCCAAGCAAATGCTTTAATTATTTGATTCCAAGTATTTCATGTTTTCTTTCTCTATTTCTTGCCCTTATTCTTTTACTTTTATTTTTTGTGAAGCACATTGAACTGCATCTGTGTATGAAATGTGCGATACAAATAATATGGCCTTGCCTTGCCTTACTGCAACAGCTGTTTAGGAAAACAAAAGGTGCTGCTCTTAGAGTGATGCACAAACAAGTGGGCTAGTTAAGGCCCGCACACACTGATTCTTACACTGGGAGCAGTACCAAAGAAACAGCAGAAAAAAAACTATTCAAACAATTTCATGCTCCTCTTCAAATTTAAACAGCTTCAAGCTTTTTTAAAATTTTATGTTTAAATAATGATGTGCCAGGCCTTTAGGCCTTCCTCGTGGTATTTAATACCTGGTATGGTATTTTGGCTCTCTGAACGAAGGGCACATGCTAAGTGCTCTTGCAAACTTTTTTTTGCTTTGTTTAAGTGACAGTGTTCCATTACACAAACAAAACACCAACACATACTAGGTCTATCCCCTTCCTTCAGTCACCCTCCCCAGCATACACTACACACTGTATACAGATCAAGCTTCAATTCCAACCCCTCATTATTGCAACAGCACTCCAAAGGCCTGCTTTGGCCGGGCCCAGGACAAAATTGTCAGAAAGGTCCCCCCTCTTAATACATGCAATGTAATGAGGTCCCAGTTCTGTCCCCCTCCTTTCCCTGGGACCAGGACTTCAGACCGCTTTGCCCCCCTCCTGTCGGCCGCCCTGGCGATCCCCATAATCATGGTTTGTGTCCCGTTCTCTCAGAGGATGGTCTGGCTACTACACAGGCCAATGCTCAAGATGAAGCCTTTCATGTGGTCCTCTGATGCCCTCTTCTGTTGAAAAAGGCAAACTGGACAAGGGATATTTAGCACAGGGGTTCCCAAACTGTACCATGGCAAGGCCCCGCATATAGCAGTAGATTCCAGCCAAGGCCCCCCTTACATGGGTCGTGCCAAATTATTTATTTGTGCATCCCCTTTCACAACCATAGTCTGGGTCAGTTAGTCACTGCCCCACTATAATATATAATAATAATAACAACTTATCAATAATAGTACTTATGTTCAGAGATGCAACAGATTATTATAATGCAGTTCTTAACTAATGGAAACATTGTTGATCTTATTTTGGATTTGTTTTAGTGTACATTAGTTATTCAATGTATTGAAATGTTTATCCTATTTTGATGCTTTTCCTGCCCGCCTGCTGCGGCCCCCCTAGCACTCTCTCTGGGCCCGCACTTTTTGAAAACTACTACTGTATTAGCCTACTTACAGTATATCACGAAAGTACTCACTTTCGTGATATACTGTACCTCATTAGGTAGAGAATAACTGGACTGTAGAATATACTATAATGGTGTAATAACATGCAATAACATACTAAAAATACATGATCTAAGTGCAACACGAGTACTTGTTATTACAGTTATTCACTGTACCTAATGACGTCATTACAATGTAATAGTGACCCCTTAAAATAAAACTTGCATTTGTTGCTTGCTTTCACATTGTGTTGTAGTGAGAACACTAAAACTATATTATTTATGTGTGATGCTTATGCTGTTGAAGTCACGTGAGAGCAGCTTCTTCATTCTGTATGAGGGCAGCGTTGGCTGGGCCCGTGACAAAGTGATATGAAAGGTCTCTCAACTCAATACAATATAATGAGGACCTAATCCCCCCCCCCTCTCTTCCCATGGGCCCAGGACAACTGACCCCTTTGCCCCCACTCCCCCCCCCACTTCAGATTCCCTGTATGAGGGTCATACAGCCACTGGTGTGTGGGGAGACAGACACATCACGTGGTTCATCATCACCACACTTGACTGACCTTCACATCACTGCTTGAGATGTGTTTAAATATTTAAAATACTCTATTTAAAAGGCTGATGGGGTATGATGCATGGTTTTATCTCTTGGCCCCTTTCAGAGCTGAATGTATTAAATAACAAACATCACTAAGAAAACATTAACGGTAACAGACAGATTGTACTACAGTATATACAGGCTGACACACTTAAACGGTGGATCGAAAATATACACGCAATATGATAGTGTTTGTTGTGACACTCAATGTCAATATAATCTTCCACATTTACTGTGGTTACTATGTGATTTATTCATCCGATACACCCAGACTTCCCAGAGAATCACTGCACTTTGTGTCCATGTAAAGGGTTGACTTACTACACTATTTATTGTACAATGTTTTACTACAGTCAGGGGCGTAGTCTCAAATTTGAACCCTATGTAAGCTTACAATCGGCTCCAATGGACCCCCCCCCCCCCCCCAGCCATATATCTTCATACATCAAACAGTGTGTGAGTCCCCTATATACGATGGGGCCCTGGTGACTCAGTCCCACTTTACCCCTCTGAACAACACCCCTGGCTACGTTATCAAATGCCCTGCAGCTGACACCAAAATGCAGTAAACAATAAAAATATACACTTCTGATGTAATTTTTTTGGGTATTGATTTTGATTTTTGCGGCAGAAAAACTATACAATCATTTCAGACTGAATACTTAATCGAGCACCATTGACATATGATGTTATTAGTCATGCATCAGAAGTAAGCATCATTTTGTGTGTTGCACCCCCACAGTATATTGCAAGATCAAATTTGTAGGATGCTAACAACAAGAGTTCTGATATCAAAAAGCCGGAATAAAACACTACACTAAAACAGCCTAAACAGTAAAATCCCTTGAATCAGACAAGAGACAAATGTAAGGCTCACAAAAACTACCGTAGCCTCTTACTGCAGATGGGGCCGCCAGCGAGCCTATTCACTATTTGCTAAAAAATACTCAACTATACATCATAACAACATTGCTATGACAGTGCCGAGAGCCTTAAATAACAGATTAACCCCTTAAAACAGGGCATTATAAATTAGCTGTTACCAGAATGGCAATGACCAAGTCGTAATGTATTACTAAAGGCCCTGTGCACTGTCATAGTAGTGTAGTACTATAGTAGTTAACTTTCAATGTCTATTACAGCGTGCCACAGGAGGTACGGCGTGCATTAAGGGGCTACGACATAGCCATTACAATTTTGGTGACAGTAAGGTTATAACATAGTCCCTGCTTTAAGGAGTTAAAGGGGGGTTGCTGTGGTGTACCACATTAAGGCACCCATCCAAGTATGGGCCTGCATGCCCATGGGGGACTCAGGTTTGAGGCCAACCTGACTCATTTCCCAACACTACCCCATCTCTCTCTACAACATAACTGTCTTCCTGTCATAGTCTTGTCATCAGTAAAGCCACAAAAGCCCCTAAAAAAATAAAATAAACTACATTGAGTGCAGGAACGCTTGCAATGTCCATAACAACGAGCACACCGCACTACACTGACCAGGGACAGATGAACGCATAGGCTAGATATGACTGCAGCCTAGGGGCCCCCACCTGCCATGGGGCCCCAATTGGCCAAAAGTGAAAAATTGCGAAATTGTGACAAAATGCAATATTGACAAATTCATCTGTCATGTTGAGTACAGTTGGTAGACATGTTGTCCTTAATTCCTAGTTCACAATTATGACAGTCTTGGTAAATTGGTCATGCAATTTGCCCTCTGTGGGGGCCCACAGCGACCTGTAGCCTAGGGGCCCCAGGCCATCTTAATCCGGCCCTGACGCTGACACACTACTGATAAGGCATTTCTCATGGCTTTGGTCATGATGGAGCCTGCCCTACTTTTTTTAAACTCAGTCTGACAAGACACGAATCCCTGAGCATTAGATATTCCTGACCTCATCATGCAGTGCAGTACGGTACAGTACGAGAGGCAGTGAGCGGTTCAGCAGCGGCAGAGAGGGTCTTAACTTAACGGCCAGCCGGCTCTCGGCCACGACTGACTGACTGACAAGCCTCATCATCTCTCCTTGCCATCTGCGATCCGCATGCTGTGAACTGAATACACTGGCAGTCCTCAGATGCCCTCAGGTTTAGTATTATTACTACGCTTTGCAGGAATACGAGACAGGGTTTGGAAGCACGTCGCATCTGTAGCCATCCATTTGCCTCGGCAATGGGGGATATGGGCTTTTGAAGCAGATAAACGTACGCAACATTTGTATTCTACCCATCCATTTTGCTGCACTCAGCGGGAAAGGAAAGGCACAGACGTAAATGCTTTTTACCGCCTTAATGGTTACCTGACAAATGTTATAGGGAACGGTTATTATTACCACCCGTCTCTGGGAATGTTTGAAAATTCAGCACTTTCAAGACATGCAGCCGCCCTCCACAAGGGCCCATGGATCTGGCTGAGGCCTGGTATGGCAGATCATCTGAAGGGCAGCTTCCAACCAATACACTGATCTGATATTCAAGATAAAAGATACAACATTCAAAAAGCTTTATATGCCTTATGTGATGATATAGTATTGTCATTGATTGATGGCTTTAGTTATTATGTGTGTGAGGTCACGTGTTTGAGTAATAAATATTGTGTTGCATTTGATATGAATGATTCTGTATAAATATCCTTTTTGACCAAGGACACTCTACATATCACTGTGCGCATATCTCCTGAAGGAAGCAGAAAAAAACACTGAAACCCCTTTGCATCTGCCAGCACTTGTTATTCTGTATATTTCCTGTGCACTTCTTATCTGCTGGTGATGTTGGCTATGATTATGTCCTCGATTTTAAGTAGTTTTGGTTAAAAAGCGTCAGCCAAATGCAATGTAATGTAAATGTCATAAAAAAGAAAGCAGGTCAAAACAAGGATGAACATACCGCACATGGCCTACACAATCTGACAGAGAGCAGTCAAAGTACGCACAAACATATACAGTACAACATGGCGATGAGTCATGTAAGGAGGAAAAAAAACCACTATCTCTTCCCCACTCTGTGTGGCCCACTTCGAAGAGCACTTGTACCCTGACCAGTAGATCAAAGTAGGGCCCTAAACTGATGGAAAGTGGGCCACTGCCTAAAATAAGCCACCTCGATCCAAATCCCATAGTATTCCCCAGCTCTCCCGCTCCACGTCAACAATGGGAATCACTCCCTGGGGGTGCAGTCATACCATCTTCATGCTGTACATACAACTCCATTGTTAAGTCTGTCACTCAATTTGCATTTTTCATTTTACGAGAAACACTTTTCTGAATACTGTACTTACAACTCAATTGTTATCCTATAGTAAGACCTGGCCCCTGTTATAAATTAGCTGTTACCAGAATGACAATGATCAAGTCATTTTTCAGTGACTATTACAGCATTTCACTGGTGAAACGGCACACAATAGCCTCTTGCTGCAGATGGGGTCGCCGGCGGCCCTATTCACTATCGGCTGAAAATAGTCAACTGCACCATAACAAAATTGCTATGACAGTGCCGAGAGCCTTAAGTAATAGATTAAGACATAGCCTTTACAATTTTGGTGACACTAAGGTTATAACATAGGCTCTGCGCTAAGGGGTTAAGAGGCTACGTCTTACATTCAATTTACGTTTCTCTATTCTCCGTACTATTGATGTCACTATGTGTGTACTCAAGCAAAATGATTTCAGTTATACCCTAAGGCAAAAGACAAATAGCTATAATTAAATCAAATTAAGAGCAATCAATCATCATCTTAAGCGAAATATAACGGCATATACAGCACACATACATTACATACATTACATACAAGTGTAATACTTGGTGTAATAAGGTTATATTGATATCTATATTGATATGATGCAAACATTAGTTAAACAAAAAAAAACACAATATATATAAGTGCATTATCTTGTGTCCAGCTTCAGTCTATGTCCAGAACCTATTTCAGATAAATCATTAGCAAATCAAGGCAACATGTGCCTGTGAGAGAAGCAAATCTGTTCAGTGGAAAGTTCTAGCATATCAAGTCCATCTGCCTAATTACACAAGTACAACAGAACACACAGCAGTGTGACTAAAAACGTTTGGCGTCGGTTAACGGCCTACTCAATGCATCTCCCCACCAGGCTGGTGTGTGTCTTGCCTTTTTAGATGCCTCCTAGCATCTCTATAAGAGGGTATGTCCGTCCATCCATCTGTCGGTCTGTCTATCTGTATGTCGGCCCGTCTGAAACGCATTCTTTCAATTGTCATTCCCTCCTGTGTCCACAAGGCGGCAGTGAATAGACAGATGCATCTTTATCCGCCTGTCGGACTTGTTATTCTACCCTTTAGGTTGCCCCAGCCAGGGCATTTTTTTTAAATCATAGACCAGTCCCCACACAGTCCCCTGCTTTTCTATTATATTATTAGTAGCTCAGTCCACTTTGCTAGCCAATAGAAATTGAGGACAAGTCTGTAAGGAAAAAAACAAATAAACAAAAAACAACAGCATCGGCCCCGGAGGACTGTCAGCCCACTGGGGAAAATGCCCTGTATGCCAGATTACCAGTCCAGCCCTGGCCCTACCAAGCCATTACAGCACGCTACAGTAATGACCCTATGGGTTAGGGGTTAGAGGTTAGGGGTTAAAGGTTAGGGCTATGTTAACATCCTATACAGTAGGAGGCAGTAATTTGGTACCATGTTTTCTTGACCGCACCATGATTTCTCCTTGCAAGGTCCATCTTAAAATAGGGATGTAAATAAAATCGAAATGTATCGATGTATCGGAGGTATTGGCCGGCGATTTAATCGAATCGCATCGTATCGTGGGGCATTCTTAAGAATCGAAAAGAATCGAATCGCTGGCCCCTGTGCAATGACCTAGCTCCATAACACAATAGTAGTGGAAAAGTAATTGGGAAAAATCGAATCGAACCGAATCGCATCGTATCGTGGGGAATTCTTAAGTATCGAAAAAAAATCGAATCCCTGATTTAAGAAATCGATACCATATCGTATTGTCATGAAGGCTGTGATTTACACCCCTATCTTAAAACAACTTGTTGTAAGTGTCATGGAAGTTGCATGGTACGCACATGGCAGGGGAAAAAATAAGTGGCTCCTGCTGTACTGTCTACTACTATATGTAGGATACTTGGCTGATGTGTGTACTGTAGGATGTCATGGAAGGACACTGGCTTTCCTCCTCCTCAGTACCATATGTAGGATACTTTGCAGATGTGTGTAGGATGTCTAGGCAGGACACTGGCTTTCTTCCTCCTTGGTATAATACAATAAGCTTATGTAGGATACTTTGCCGATGTGTGTAGTACTGTAGGATGTCAAGGCAGACCACCGGCTTTCTCCCTCCTCTCTCCAGCCGCTCAGCTCAGCTCAGCTCAGCTCAGCTCACTGCACTTCACTCCTCACTCGCGTTGTCATGGTAGCGGAGCAGCTCGGCACTCGCTACTTTAGAATCTCAGACCAACTGGCAACATTTGTGAATTGCTGGGTGGCCGCCAGCATTGCTCCTGGAGACCAGACGGTCTTCATCAGTAGCCTACAACGTGATGATGTGAATGTGACAGAGAGAGGGAGGGAGGCTTTTCAATCGCTCACTCTCGCCGACCTTGGCCATTTTGATACAAAAGGCAAAACAAAAAGATGCTCAGACTGAAGATAGTGTTTGAGAGGGGAGGTCGTGATGCTTTGGGTCGTGGTCGTGATACTTCATACTGTGAATTCTGGGATGGACTTTGCACTGCAGGAAGAGAGAAAGATGGGAGCGCTGCTTCATTTCATCATTCTATAATGCTTCATTTCTAACCCAAGTCAGACTAACCCAACGTGATGATACCAGAGATGCTGAAAAGGCAGGAACCTAGAGGAGAATCTTTGACAACACCAAAGTCCGAACAGGATGATGGTGATTATGGTAGCCTATTGAGACTTTGGGGATACATTTTACAAGAAGACTAAGAGATGGGAGAGCCGTTTCATTTTGTTTCGTTTCATCAGAACGCCTCGTTGTGTTAGCTAGGGTGGCTGTGACTAGCCAGGCCATGCCCTCCTAGTGACGTAACACCTTCAGCGTTGCTACTAAGTCAGTTAAAGAGCAAAGCAAGCACTTTCTGAGCTCCCGAAAAATCGGGAACTCCTCCCACTTTGTCAGGAAGCAAACAACCATAAGCAAACGAAGGGAGGCGGATCAACAATGCCGTTTGGGAAATGTTACTTGTTATGCTCTTGGTCAGAGCAAGTCTCGAAGTGATTTGAAAGTCGATGGTAATCAGGCAAGGCTGTGACTAACCCAAAGAGTCCCTGGTAGTGTGACAGGGACAGCTGGTGAGGGGTGGGCGCCAGCCAGCACTCGGTGGCCACTATCACATCACTCCTTCTCTACAGTAAAATGCATTTTAATTTGAGCTATTAATTAAAGCAATAACATGCCGCCAGCAAGCACAAAGTAAATGTCTTAATTACTGCTCTGGAAAAATAAACACGTCATAAGTTTGGAAAACGTTTTTTTTTATGTCCGGGAGTGATTTCACTGGAGCACCACCAACAAAGTGGAATTATGCGTCAATGGGATATGACACCATTGACCCAGTCCACAGTAAACACCCACACCCACACCCACACCCACACACACACACACACACTGTGTATACACATGCATACACAAAAACACACACTTACATACTTGTTACACACCAAAACACACACATACACACATGCATTGCACGCACGCACATACACACAAGCACGCACACGCACACACTACACCAACAACATTCAAGCACAAACACACAGTGTAAACCTGCTGTGCAGACGTTGTCGTCTGCATGCATGTGGGTCACAATCCACAATCTAAGGTTTCATGATGCCTGATGCCTTGTGGCTGGCTGCTGGCTGCTGATGGCTGTTTATTTTCTTAAGCCACGTGGCCTTTTGGGAGCCTTCATTTGAGCCGGCTCACCTTTGGAGCTGATCGGCGCATGGGCTATAAATACCCGTCTCCAGCCGAGAGAGAACCTAAACACATCAGCAGCGCTGGACTGGGTGGAGAAATAGGGCCCGGGCACTTATGGCCTAAAAGGGGCCCCTCATGATTAAATGGCGCAAAATTGACTTACCGGTGGCTTCCACACCCTCGTGAGCCCCCTTTTTTTAAAAATAGGGGCCCATCTGGAAATGCCAGAAGGCCAATCCAGCCCTGCTCACATCATGACGCTGCAGTAAGGACACCACACACCATACCACTGAGCCAGCTTCCACAGAGGCAACAGCAACATGAGTTGCCTTGCCCTCAAGTTCAAGTGCGAGTGTTTCATTTAGCCAAGAGTAATTTAGGCAACACTTCAGAATAGGATTTATATGTTATCCACTAATACATTCTTAACTGTGTGTGTATGACTTATAACACATGTATTAGGGCTGCACAATTAATCGAAAATAATCGTTATCGTGATAAAATCTTGAAATCGAAGTCGTGATTTCAATCGTGATTTAATCGTGGTAATAGTGACCTACCTTTGAGAGCGTCCTTGAAGCCAGAACATACTGACAGGCTGGTGTTTCTGGCCAGAAATATGGCAAAAAATCAATAATCGTGATTAATAATCGTGATTACAATTTTGACCAAAATAATCGTGATTATGATTTTTTCCATAATCGTGCAGCCCTAACATGTATTATAAAATATTTGTTAGGGGTGTGTATTCACAAATTCATTACCGATAAGGCCCTTGTCTTTGATATAATCACAATAAGGACCCATTAGACTCTTGATCATCACTTATCAAGACAGTAATACGGCATGTGCTAGTGGCTGAAATGTGAACCCTGCTCTAAAGTGTTACTGAAGTTTACATGGGGTGAAATGAAGACTGTGCCGGGGGTGCTACATGCTGCCAATAATTAAAATAGATAGCCTACATTTTATTAATTAATATTAATATATGAAAATACATGTTAAGACAAGAGTAAGTTACATCTTGGTGCCGTGTGGGCACAGACATGTTATAGACTAGGGGAAGCAGACCCAAAGCAAACCAATTGTTTATCTCTTTCTATTTAAACACACAGAGCTTGTTCTGTTTCAGCACGCTCAGCTCAGGGTAATGCAAGATGGATGGATGCAATGATACATTCAGTCAGAGAAATAGCACATGTGCGTGACGGGACTAAAAAAACACACAAAGAATAAATAAAATGAAATGAGTTCATACAATTTAATTAATTATAAATCAAATAAATATGCATAACACCTACAGCACAAGAAACTAACTTTGCCACCTGCCACTACACCTCCACTGTCTGTTGCAAAATACTCCAACTAGTAAATTCAAAAATCAAAATCTCACATAATCCGCCCTGAGCTTCTCACATTCCTACAACCAAAGGAGAAAAAAAGAAGTGTTTTCCCTACGTAATCAATTATCCGTGCAGAGAAAGCCGGGAAGCTAAGAAAAACAGGATTAGTGTTGATCGCATCTAAAAGAGGACCACGGCGTACCAGAAGTTAAGAGCCAAATTTACCCTCTCCGTGCCAGAGGATAATCCCCGCTGGAGGGAGCAGCTAATGTTAACGGCATGGCGAAGGATTTCACCTACAGAAGTGGCACGAGGGCACCTAAGCTGATCAACAAAAAAAATGTTCCTGTGACTTGAGTACCTATAGCACCTACGGTATATATCCATACAGAACAGTAGGCCAGGGCAGGTGACAGCTTTGGCCAGGCCTGGGGCATTTAAAAACCCCTTTGTCGGCTTCCCTGCAGTAGGCCATATCAATCCTTTGCTCAATGCTGACCGAACTAAAATAGGACAATTATAGGCCAGAACCTTTGCATTTATTCTCTGAGATTTATTTATCATTCCACTGCATACGTTAACATTCAGATTTATATGGTCCTCAGCAAGCCCACACAGTCAGCTACATTGTGCAGTCCTAACTCAAACACTGAGAGAGTCCAATTTAGCAACGAATTGTATTGGACCACCTCTCTAAGGGTTGAATTAACACTGCAGTTGCTGTGTGACGTGATGTGTGCTTCACCTGATCAGGGGGGTAGCATGAGGTAAAAGAAAAACTTCCCCGCTGCAGATAGAGATCTCTCAACGACAAAAAGTTACACTGCTTAAGGCTTGATTTACACACACGCACACACAGAGGCAAGCATGCATACACACACAGGCGCACACACACACAGGCGCACGCACGCACACATACACACACACACACACACACACACACACACACACACACACACACACACACACACACACACACACACACACACACACACACACACAGAGTCAGCGCTGTTAAAGCTGGCACATGATTAGTTTTGAGAGGTAACAACAGCCGAGAGAAGAGAGAGAGGGAGAGAGAGGTGTATACCCATTCCCCCCTAGGGAAGCTGCACTGACAGATGATCTATCATAAGAGCCTAGTATCAGGTCCTCTGAGGTCTGCAAGCCAAGCCAAGTGAAACAAAGGCTTTTAAAAGAGTTATTTTGGTGTGTTTTTTTAAGAAAACAAATTTATCTCTCAACACATTCTTCAACATCTTTTTTCTCTGTGTGGTTAACAAAGAGGGAGTTTTATGAGTTGCGTTCAAGATGCTTGTCAAACTGCTTAAGTGAAACTGCCGCAAATTCTGCAGCCTTGGTGTTCAGCTGAACGTCACTTCATCACTACATTAGTGTGGCCAGAAGGGCCTTGTATCCCTTTTTTTCTTAGAGACTGACTGTCCCTCCTTGTGTGCGTGTGCGCGTGTGTGTGTATGTGTGTGTGCGTGTGTGTGAGACAGAGAGAGAGAGAGAGAGAGAGAGAGAGAGAGAGAGAGAGAGAGAGAGAGACAGAGACCGAGACAGAGACAGAGACAGAGACAGAGAAAGAGAGAGAGAGACAGAGAGAGAGCTCAGGTAAATGTTTGCGGTAATGGTGTAGGTAAAGAACTCGCGAACCCACTTTGTCCCCATTTTGTTTTGCGGCCATTAAACATGACTTGTTGAAATGCCATACACATTAGCCTATTTATTTGTAGTGTCACTGAATGTAAAACTTTGGCCCCGGCTCTTCAGGAAACTACCCCCTCCTCTCTCCCCGTGTCAGAGACTTGGCCACCGCCCTGTCACTACAAAGTATGTGGGTGTGTCTCAATCATCAGCATATCTGGACTCTCAATCACCTGCTGTGTCAGCGCCAGAGTGTCAGTGACACAGTTGTCGTGGCGGTATATGAAAGCCAGGTTCACAAACCCTCAAGTCCCGCTCTCAGCATTAGCCACTGCAGCGAAAGAATTTAGAGTAGGGTAAGCCAGGCAAGCCTCTCGGTTTCAGGTGTGTGCAGTGCATTGCAATGTGCATGCATGCAAAGCATTTGTAGCTCTGTCGGAAGTGACCAAACTCGTAGTAACCCAAAACAGTTCCGGTTACTTATAGTATCTGTCGTCAGGAATGCGTGAGGAAATCTGCCCTCGGGGTGAATGAGAGCAAGACTGGGATTCCACAGCACTCTGTGTTTTGAGTTTGTTCCTTGCCACATTTTATAAATGCCAATACAATGTAATGACTGATTAAGTACCGTATGCATTACATTATTTCTCCTAATAGGCAAAAAATTAATGCTGTATTCTTCAGCATGATGAGAGAATGTTACATCTGAAAAACAATGACACTTAGTAGGTACTGTATAATTACCAAAGGCTATACATGGAAATAGATCTTTCCCCTTGGATTTAAGGAAATAGATGTGGTATTACTTCTTGACTGGAGTCAGCTTGTGTGTACTGTGTGATATTTCAAAACTGACTGCTAACATAACCGTGTGTCGCTGTGACTCATCACCAAGATAACAAACTATGATTCACAACATCAACAGTTCGGTTTCATTTGGCAAATTCTTCTTGTGCAAAACCAAACCCACTTCCAGTTTCAAAGTTTGAACACTTTGTATGCCACCACACAGACAGAACGAGGTCACAGCATCCACTCAATACCCAATTAGCTGTTCCTGACCCAGGTGAAGCATTGTCATAAATTATCCTCACACAGTCAACGAAAAGCAAAAGAAAATGCATGGCATGCACTGCTGAGTAGCACAGAGACACAAGAGAAAATGCATGCACCAGATTAGAAAGACAACAGAACATGCATTGCCATGTTGAGTTCTGGGTGATAATTCTCTGGGTGATAATTCTCCGCGCTCTGCTAGATGTACAGATATGCATCTATGTATCTGCCCACGCTGTGCTGGCTGCCACTGCCTCATCCTGAGCGCAGAAGACAATATCTCGCCAAGCAAGCATGCTACTGACAAAAGATGCTGAGGATTATGTGAGTGGTTAAAGGCTCTTGCTTCAGATGCCGCAGGAGTCTCTCACAACCCACTGTCCATGTGGCATGTGAAACAGAGAGATGTTGACTGAGAATATCATTATGATGCTGCCTGTCAGTCACCATGTCATCCTACATGACATGCCATTCATTGCACTTAGCTGACGCTTGTTTTATCCAAAGCGACTTACAGATATTACAGGGTATTGGTTACAGTCCCTGGAGCAGTGTGGGGATAGGTGCCTTGTTCAAGGGTAATTCAGCATTGAAGGGAGGAAGGGATTGCTAAGGGTGGGGATTGAACCTGCAACCTATCTACATTCCACCTACCTAACATGATGGCTGCCCCACACTACATTGTTATTGGTGTGTTATACATTGTGTGCCCATACAAGTATGACACATCCCACAGATGTAAAGTAGGCTATATTGATAGGCCTATTGGTTACTGTGTCTGTCATATCTATAGCCTACCCACACACAGGGAGATACACACACCTGGCCAAAACAAATAATCAATCAGGGTGTGTTCACAGTTCTCGGGCAAGTGTGTGCGGCTGATACCGAGGCCATATAAGCTACTTCCGGAAGTCACACTGAAAAGTTCATCACAGCGCACGGCAGTGTCATGTGTATACAATCTTATGTGGGCCGTGACTGGGTTTTTGTATCCCAGTATCGGGCAGAAGGGCGAGGCAGAGACCAATTTAGAGCCAAAGACAGCAGGTTTGGTTATAAGAAAATACCCTAATTATCACAAGAGGATGGACCGATATCCGATGAAGGTGCTGACACCAGCTCCGTGTAATAATCCAAAACGTGCAATTGCGCACGTTACTGAATAGATGCCTCTGAAATGGCAGCGTTGTTGTTCTATTTTATGTAGCCATATGGAGAGCAAAATGCAATAGCGACCATCACAACCTTTCACGTCGCATTGCCGATGTTGCAGCTCCCTTGCTTTCTTCCAGCAGGACTAAGCTTTACGATGTAACATAGGCAACGCGGTGGCCAAATCCAGGCTACACTTTGACGCAGAGGTATGGACGTGATAGTAGCCTATATGTATGTAGGGTAGGCTGTTTCATTTCGCCTGTACACCTTCTGCGATGCATTGTAACACTTTCGGGTTTACCCTGTGTCAAGCCCTTCACAAGTGACGCAAGCAAGCACTTGAGACAGGCATGTTGTTCAGTCAAGTATACCAACTACCCCCGTCATAAACAGCAAAAATAGGATCATCCAGCATGAAAACAGGTTAGATTTTGCTTACCATGACAAACGCGATGGTAACCCAGCCTTCCACGAGGCGTGACCAACGATTTTGACTACTCCAGGAATAAGAAATCGGTCACATTTACCTCAGAGCCTATTTCATTTTGAAAGAGGGGCATACTGCGTAATGTGCCCCTTGGTGTCCAGATATATAGGCTATTAACGCTACTAGCACGGACAAAATACGATTCGGTATAGCACAAATCTTACATGCAAAAAAAACGCACAGGAAGTGTGTCAGGTATGCTCTTTGAATTTGACAGAGAGTTACATTGCCTAATCATTTGCTTAGCTCCACAGCCTCCTAGACTCCGCCTTCAGAATGGAGAAGCCAATGAGCGCGCGGGCCCAGGCGAATTTGCACTTCATACGCAGGTAGCCTACCTCACAGTCTACAGTAAAATATACTGTATATGACAGGAGAATTAATTTCCCCCCACCAAGAGTGAACATCAACAACATGTCAAATGAGACTACCAAACCTATGTGGAACAATTGGTTCCACAGCAAGAATTGGAAGTCATATAATTATTTCACCTGTTCAGTAAGACAAGCTCCATTCATCACAATGTTGTAACACAGATATAACACAGTTCATGAGGCCTGGGGAGAAATAACCCTCAATTTTTGCCATGACAGCACCACAAAGACATCTACCTGATTGTGATTGTACTAAGCAAACAGAGCAAACAGTTCCTGAGATGGGTGAGGCCGCTGCTAAGGTTTTGGAGGCCCTAAGCATAGCCAGTCAGGAGGAGGCTCCCCTCATAATTAAATAATAATAATAATAATAATTCCAGTATTTATAATTCCGGTGTGCCTGAAAAATGACAGGCCTTTTGATAACTGATAAATATATGTTTTATAATGCAATGCAATTTTTATCTTATTTTTCATTTTTCGGTCAATCTCAATTTAGGAGGGCCCAATTTTGGGGCCAAAGTGGTTGAGGCCCTAAGCACTCTGCGCACTCTGATTATGCCTAGCGGCGGCCCTGGTCCTTTAACCCCCTGATCTGTGATCTGAAGTCCCACTCCCGAGGGCTGAGGCCACTGCTGCCCACAGCCATGCAGAGAGGGAGGGGAGGAGAACAGCTCCAACAGTGTCTTCAGCTGACCGTACCTCCCACTACAGAGCCCTTAGGGCAGGGATGTCAAACTCAGGCCTGGGGGCCAAATCTGGCCCTTGCCGTACGGAGCCATTTTATTTGGCCCGCGAGACAATTTCAAATGTGTATTGCAGTTGGCCCACATACACCATTAATGTATAGTGTAACAAGACTTGAACATGAAATTCGGTGTGTGTCACAGGATGTGCAGAGACATTTGAACTACCATATATGATGGGAAAGAGTGTGTGGGAAATTTAACATTGAGTGGGAAGTATATGTGCGCATAATTTTAGTCCAATTTCTAAAATAGCCTAAAATGTTGAGTTCGGCCCACGACTTCGTCCCAGATTTAGATTTTGGCCCTCTGTGAATTTGAGTTTGACACCCCTGCCTTAGGGTATTACTGTGGACATGTTAGCATACCACACATATACAAACACACACACACAGACAACACACACACACACACACACACACACACACACACACACACACACACACACACACACACACACACACACACACACACACACACACACACACACACCTATTGAGCTTACAACAGAAAATGAAAGGTAATAATATAACTTTAACTTAGTTTTTGAGAAACTGTGGTGGTGAAGAAACGAATGTACACGCTACAAAACTACAAAAAAGCGGGCTTGCCTTTTGGGGCAGAGATGAGCAGTTTTATTTTTGATATCTCTATCCCCAAATTAAAAACAAACTACTATTGAGAAAACAAAGCTATAAGAAATGTTGGAAAAATCCATCCACCCAGTCAGAAGTTATGAGCCAAACAATTTAGCCATCTTGGATTCATCCATCTTGAAAGTGTTGTAGCTCCGTGTTTTGGAGATATACTAAATGACATACATGGTATTTTAAGTTGGCTAAGGAAAACTGCATATGCTATAATTTTGAAAATCAACATGGGTCCGAGTGGGATTCGAACTCACAACCTCCGTATCTGTAATCCAGCACCTTTGACATTGATACTAAATGACATTCATGGTATTTTAAGTTGGCTAAGGAACACCGCATATGATATAATTTTGAAAATCAACATGGGTCCGAGTGGGATTCGAACTCACAACCTCCATATCTGTAATCCAGCACCTTTGCCATTGATACTAAATGACATACATGGTATTTTAAGTTGGCTAAGGAACACTGCATATGATATAATTTTGAAAATCAACACGGGTCCAAGTGGGATTCAAACTTCCAACCTCCATATCTCTAATCCAGCACCTTCACCATTGAGCCAAGCAGCTGGCTGTCATATACATTCCAGCAAGACAATATCACATTGCATTGAAGAGCTGAACAATAGACTTCTAGAACTGTAGTTGCAGGTGCTCGTTAAGAATAGAATGTTGAGAGAAAGTGAGATGGAACCCTATATTGGCTGCACCTGTTCTGATTGACTGTATGGCAGTTAGGTGCTGTTTCCACGTAGCAGGATATTTTTTTAGCAGGGTATTTTTTTCTCCTGCTACATGGAAACGCAACATGTGGATAAAAAAATCCTCCATTGTAACAAATGCGTTTCAGACCCCTAAACAGGATATTTTTTTCTCCTGCTATTTTTTTCTTCTGCACCTGGATTTTTAAATATCTGCTACGTGGAAACGGAAGGCCAAAACCAATGCAAAACCAATACAAGCAGGAGAAAAAAATATCCACATATAAAAATATCCAGCTACGTGGAAACGGCACCTAAGTATGGTGCTCTAAGGCAGAGGGCAGAATCCAAAACAGTTTCTAGGTCTTTAGCTTGCTGTTGTTAAAAAACTAAAAAGAATTGGCACATGTCCTGTGCAGATTGAAGTCATGAATGTGATCTTTCTAACAGTCTAGAATGAAGTTTATAGGTTAAATGGTTCAGTCACAAATGGACCTCTTGTGGAACATGTGCTGACCTCTTCAAAAAGGCACTTCAAGAGCCAATGGGAAAAGCCATTGGGCCAGCCCTGCCGTTTTTACACACCTGCCATTTAAAAAGTAATGGGAGTTGGGACATGAAACTTTTACGGTTTGGAAACATCTCATAGAGCTCAACGCGTCAACTAAACTTCTAGGTGAAAGTGTTGATGTTTTATGAACGAAAAAGCCTCCTACACTCTGATCTGTAGAGTGGCGGAACACTGTCTCCTGAAGGTTCTGCCATTGTTTTCAATGGGGACCCAAACTTGCACAAAATCGCCAAAAACGGAAAAAAGACAAGAGACACGGACATGCTATATCAGAACAGATTATCTCCAGAGGTGGAAGAAGTACTGAAGTTGTGTACTTAAGTAAAAGTAGAAGTACCCTGCGAAAAAATTACTCAAGTGAAAGTAAAAGTTGTTTACCAAAAACGTACTTAAGTAAAAGTCCTAAGTACTAACTTTTAAATGTACTTTTCAGTACAAAAGTACAAGTAGGCCTACTCACGCAATGGCTGTCTTTCTCCATGTCTACCTACTTGATCCAATAGGAAAAAGTGTCTGCAACGGTTTTCGGTTCTATTTGAACATGACTATGGAGTCCTGTTAATGTTTTTAAAAGTATATTTTCTGTCTGGGTGTCAATTTGGAAGAGGGGCTTGGTCCTGCCTCCCTGCCCGCAGCTGAGGCTACTGAAATATCCACGAAACACAACAGGAAAACCTAGGATAAATGTAACTAGTAACAAAGTCTTCTCCTAGAAATGTAAGGAGTAGAAAGTACAAGTAATTGTCAAAAAATGTAATTGAGTAAAAGTAAAAGTCTGCATTTTTATTTTTACTCAAGTAAGTACAAATTCCAGAAAAAACTACTTAAGTACAGTAACGAAGTAAAAATACTTAGTTACGTTCCACCTCTGATTATCTCCAAGCCGAGCTGGTCGTTTTGGTGTTTGAACAGTGTCTCTATCTCGAATCCATTTTCTATTTTTACTGCCCTGCACAAGAGAATCAAGCAAGCAAGCAAGCAAGCAAGCATAAACTTTACTTAGATATTACTAGAATCGGGCCTTGCTCTGCAAGCCCGCTTAATAAACGTACTTGGAGATTACTAGAATTGGGCCTTGCTCTGCAAGCCCGCTTAATTACTGAGTCAATCTCCCTTCTGCAGAAAATCAAATCAGTAGTCGTCACAGGTGTGTGTTTAGGGTCATTGTCATGTTGTAAAAGAACACAATGGCCCATAATGAGGATATGGAGTGATGGTGACACCCTTGCTATTTGTAAAGATATCTACTGTATGTATCCATGATTCTATCGATGAAATACAGCTCTCCATCACTAGCAGTACTCCTGGCTGTAACTCAATATACGGGCAGTGCCCCTACCATGTTGCATTGCAGCAGGTGTAACTGAGGTGTTTCCTGCGCAGTGTGCCACTCAGGGCTTGAACCCGCCACCTAATAGTCAACGCCCCACTCCGGGTATGGGAGGCACAGCACCATGCCACTCTCTGCCAGTTGGCCTCTGTTACATAGGCACAGTGTATTTTCAATGTTGGGCACATCACTTAATAGTTTAGAGTCCCAGTATCCTCCATTTTTGTCAGAATTAGCCCTGTCAAACTCAAGTCTGTTTTGTGGCTTTTGGAGAGCTTTCATTGATGGATGAACCCACAGACACCATTGCTCCTCAATGTGGCATAGGCATTGTGTCATGGGGAATAATCACCCCGGTTTGGATTTCTACATCCCTTGATAACTACAGTAAACTTGTATAGCAACGTTATTCTCATCAAAAGACGCTCCTGCCGAGGTGTTTAAGTCTGTGGACCACCAGGACGTATTTGTGAGAGGGTTGATCTGTCCTAAAGTTCTGGACCACAGTATGTAGACAGGCTTCAGTGTGACTGATGAGTAAAGCCACGATGGTCTTCTAATAGCATCGACCATTCTGCTGCAAAACAAATGTTTTTTCTTTGCCAGGTCTTCTGTCCTTTTGCTTCCATGTGTTGCAATTGCTGACAGCAGGAAATGGAGAGGGGGGCTGCTCTACCTAACACCGTTTTATAGCCAATTGTCTGATGGAATGGAAACCTGTGTAATGCCTGTTCAATTACTAAAATGAACCTATTCTCTGAGACTTCCATTAGGGTGTACTAAGTTTTGCACCACCCTAAATTGCCCAAAACTGGAGAATACAGGGGTTAGACAACAAGGGCGTAGGTTTGGCTTGAGCTTTGGTAGGGACAACTTCAAAAAAAAATAATTAAAAAAATAGATTGATTCTTTATCTAGATTAATCTGACTGGTATTATGAAATTAATCTAGCCTCATTCAGGCCTATGCACCCTACCCAAATAATGACTAAGGCCTATAAGTAAGGAAGGAAGACTGTTTCTTAAACCAGGTGGCACATTAGACCAGGGCTCATATCCTTTTCCCAAAATGAACAGTGCTATAGCCTACAGTAAGTGGTACATGTTAAACACAGATAATTCTATTAAACATTTATTTAAACAAAATTGCTTCAACGACTAAGCATTTCTAATGGGCCTGGACAACATAGCAATGTAGAGAGAGAGAGAGAGAGAGAGAGAGAGAGAGAGAGAGAGAGAGAGAGAGAGAGAGAGAGAGAGAGAGAGAGAGAGAGAGAATCTGTCACTGACTTTAAAAGGGCAGCGGTTCCTTTAAAGACGTAGGCTAGGCTACTCTTGGGCTCCTTTCTGTAAAAGCAGTCAAGCTCCATCAAGACAGAGCCCCTTTGTCCTGGGAGAATAAACAACCCTTTTTGCCTGAAAATATCTAAAACCTGACTTTTATTCTTAGAATGTCAGAGGAATTACAACTTGAAATTAATTCATTTTGCCAAACTTTATACAACACGCGGCACGCGGCAACCGACATGAGCAAGCATAAATCGCATTTAGACTGTAGTTATGGAGTAGTTTGACAGTCGTAATGTTTTGCAATTAGCCTATGGCATGCATTGTGTGAGGTGTGTGGATCGCCACCAGGCTACAGCAACTAATTCAAACGGGCGCTTCTCCAGCATCTTCCCATGACTTTCTCATTCATTCATTCCCATGTTTATTTATTGGTGGCTACAACGAGACCCTTAACACTTGCACTCGAAAAAGACAGGGTAGGAAGATAACACTTATCTTACCTAGGCGGTAGGCTTACTGTTGAGGAAGCATAACTTCTTATGCCAGTTGTCCTTTTCTTTTTTGGTATCTCTGAGGCTCATAATAAATGTCAAATTCAGAAGGAAACACTTATGCCCTTTGAGTTTAATTCCATTACGAGACAGATGCGTTCACTTTTCAGCACCATCAGCATGGACCACTGCAGCTTCCGCATGGCCGCCTGTTGCAGCCAATAGCGGCATGGGTCATCATAGCTCACTAACTAGCTAATTTAAAATGTTTTTAAAATGAATGCTACCACTGCATAGTATATCGAAATATTAAACTAATCAATGTAGATTTTCGTTCAGTTATTTCGGGGTTTTTTTTCAATTAATATGGCAAAAATTGGTCGGGACTATTTTATATCCCTTGAATATTGGTCGTGAGATGTCACGACCGTCCCTACCCAAATCTACACCCATGTTAGACAAAATGACTGAGAAACCTGTCATTTTAGTGTGGACGGTTTCATGGTTCAAGTCAAGTGGACCAGCCTGTTGGCCAATCTTCATTAATTGCACATTGCACCAGTTAAGTGAAGTGTGAAGGTTCAATTAGGGTAAGAGCACAGTTTTTCTCAAAATTTTGCAATGCACACAACAGGGTGACATATCTGAGTTCAAAAAGGAGAAATTCTTGGTGCGCGTGTAACTGTTGTCTCTTTGACCGAGACAGCAAGTCTTTGTGATGTATCAAGACAAGAGCCACGGTATCCAAGGTAATATCTGCATACCACCAAGAAGGATGAACCACATCCAACTGGATTAACTGTGAAAAGTGAAAGTGAAAGCCCTTTGGGAAACTCCAACTCCCATTGTCATTGTGACACAGCACTCCACAGCACACAAGTGAACACTGCACACAACGAAATTGCATTTATGCCTCACCTGTGCAAGGGGGCAGCCCTCACTGGCGCCCCTAGGGAGCAGTGGGGGGGATGGTACCATGCTCAGGGTACCTTAGTCATGGAGGAGGATGGGGGAGAGCACTGGTTAATTACTCCCCCCACCCTTTGTGGCCTGTGAAATTACTAGAATATTACTGGAAAAGAGTTTATTCAGTGAAGTGTGGCCACTAACATACACAATGAATCACATTAACAGGCCAGTGTTGTCAGCAAATCTGTGGTTTCAAACCCAATGCCGTCATTGAGGCAAGTTCTTTATAAACATTTAAAACCGCACTGTTTTATCCTTTTGTCAAGCTATATAATGTTAATTAATTTCTAAGGACTGACATTCCACTTTAATATTAATTTACCAACATATCAATAATCAAAGGTTGACATTTTTATTGCCTTGAAGCAAACACAAACACCTTTTCAAACAAAATGACAATATTTATTGCTGAACCCGCCTGTACAAAAGTTTTGTATTCTTCTATAAGAAGAAAAAAAATCATAATCTGTTAACGCATTGGGTAATTTAAAAAAAAAAAAAAAAAGAAGGACTATAAAATTAAGACAAGAATCTAAATGGTGATATCCTCTTGAGGTAGTTGTCGTTTGGTGGTAAATACATCCCAAATAACTTATGATGGATTAGACAAAAATAGTTTTACTACGGGTTCCCTGATTTCAATTGGTCAATTTTGACTAACAAAAATTGGACAAGAAGATGAAAATAATTTTGGTAACACTTTAAGGGTTCTCATGTTAACCACTAATACTGTACATGCCTAACGGTCAGTATAAGTGACTTATAAGACATGCGCTAAGCAAAAATCAGTGAGTTGTTACGTGTATTCACATTTCTAGTTCAATTCCTGCAAGGACTTCATTATTGTAATATGTGTGACATATTGTTCTATAATCGTAATAAATTCCTAGTAGGGCTTGCTGAACACGTGTTTTAGAAGTCAATTATACAGACCACCACGACCCCATGTATTACCATCGACCATGCGAACCCCAAAATAGATTGGTACCATCATTTCTTGTACTGCTCAGGTAGGCAGTATAGGCAATATATAAAAGGGGAAAATAAACACGTCAGAATTAAACATCATAAAATATTGTAATGACTTGGCAAACTAAATTGTGACACACAATGTTATCTACAGTGTAAATAGTTACATCAAATTTAAACACTGAGGGTTTTTGAAGACCACGAAGCACTGACTACCTTTGTCTTCTGTTCTGTAACTCAGTGTATTCTTTCCCCCAAGGATTTCATCCACACAGACAGGAAAATTAGTTTGTGAAATAACCTTAAACCAACAAAATAGACTGATTGTCCTTCACTTGACAAAGAAATTACTGTGACCTGTAACAAGGCAAAAAAAATATTGTCATGATTCAGTTTACAGAATAAAATCCCATTTTTTCACCATTAATAAATTAATCTGAACTGAAATAAGAAAGACATGATCATTATGTGAAAAGTTGGCTAGATGGGCATTGACAGTGTATTCCAAGCTCATTGGCACTGATCATGTGTTCAGATAAAAAGTTCATAATTCTATATCAACAAGTGCAGGAATCAGTTCATTCAATCATAATTTGAGAAAGAAAATATCAAGAGGCAAACACAGAAAGTATATAATTTTTTTGTAAAAAGAAGAGAAAAGACAGTAGAAATACCAATTTTATAAAAGCTATCCATAGAACAGTGACCTTTTGTAAGAGAACCCAGCCCACACGTACACAAACTACCCATTATTTTTTAATATCTGATCCGATTCTCTAAGCACTAACTCTACATAAATACATTTTCCTTTGTATTACACTTTTTTACACTGCACATCAGCAGAAATCTGTACATGAACACGTCCGAAATGCAACTTATGAGGTTTCATTGTAAATGAGGTTTCTCTTGTTTGTCTGTTTGTTTGTTCATCACATGTTAACAGCCACTAACAGCTGATCATTCAGAATCCCTCTGAGTAAGTGATTCAGAGCACTAGATCCTATAGCATACCATTGATGGGCCATCTGGAGTCAGAGCTTCAAAACTATAACCTGGAAAAACACATTTCAACTCCCTTGATTCTTAGATAGCATGTTCAGGCGGGCCACTACGAATCATGTCTGTGCGCTTTCCTGGACTTTATCTCAAACCAGCGAATGCGTTCACACTGAAAATCTGAGCATTCTGGAAGTGGACAGTTGGTTCACGATATGAACCCAAAAATACTTGGTTTTCTCTCTGAACCGTGACAACAACATAGAGTCAGCAAGTTCATCCGGGTAAGATGCGGAAAAGTACAGAGCCCAGTATGAACGCAAGTGGTTCGCAGGTAAGCATTTTAGTTCCGAACGCAATTGGTGTGGGAACAGTCACCGTTATGGCTGACCTGAAAACAGGACAAGTGTAGGCAATGCAGATAATTACCTGACCCCCCGGGAGGGGGTTGGCCAGGTATTGCAATAACCCTTCTATTGGTCTGTCTACCTGTGTATTTGTATACCCGCAGTGTGTGTGGGTTACCTGCAGGAGGCACCAAACACACATCCAGTGTATCTAGCATTGGCCAGGTGGCCCAAGTTGTCATCTCTGATTGCTCATGTTTTACTACTACAAACTGACTTGAGAGAAGTCAGCTGAATTTAATCAGCAGATCTAGTTATCGTTTGGAGCAAGTATGACATTCTAGATTGCAGTTTTGGTGGCGTAGTTACCCATCACTGTAACAAAAAATGAAATCTTTCTTTCTGCTCTCTTCCTTAGATTCCAGGGGGTGAAGTGCTTTGACTGTTTCTGTACAGTACTAAGTAGTAGTAGTAGTACAGTACTAGTAGTAGTACCCTGTTTGCTGGCTCACACAAACTGAGGTATAGAACTTGAGACGGTAATGGCATCGAAGTTTGAAAAAGGGACAGCTTATTTTTAAAAGTGGTAAAAAGGTACGGACGTACCAGGAGAAGGTAAAACCAGGAAAATAAATTCCATTTGCTATTGGTTAGCAAATCGGTGCAAAGTTAAAAATGCTATATGATCATGAACACACTTGGTGCTCTTGCCATTAAAATGACAATAAATACTAACCCTTTTCACATTTTTTTCAATAATTCCTTAACTGAGGCACATGAGCTGTCCACTTTGTTTCCCAGAATATTCCAAAGCGCATTTTTCGTGTTGCCAGCACCTACCTAGTTTGATAGTCAGGAAATACTCAATGAGTCAGTTAAAAACGAAACCTGAAATGGCATTTGACATTGTTGTCAGCCCTCAAAACATTGAAAAAAATAAAACAGAGAAGAGTAGAGGGAGAGAGAGAGACAGAGAGAGAGAGAGAGAGAGAGAGAGAGAGAGAGGACAGTTCACAATTCAAATAGACACAGATAAACACCTTTGAGGTCCTGCTGTGAATGGCACCAAACTTCAGAAAGTCCTGAACAACAGTTACTCACTTATCCCTGAATCTTTGCTGAAACCCAAACCCAGCCCCACAAAGAGATGCACAGCCCCCACACCACCCCACCCCGTTTGGTCCAGAGAACGTGGCTAGACATATGCCAACACAAGAAAATGCTTGAGACCTTAAGTGGAGGCCACTTAACTCCCTCAGTTGGGTGGAAAACCTTTTGAACTGCCAACTGCTGTGTAGTATTTTATACTGAAGGGTCGCTTGCAGCAACTCCACTGTATGCACTGCCATTTCGGTTGATCCATTGGTTGGGCCATCAGTGGGAAACCAGTTAGGTTTTTGGAGGGCTTTCACGCAATGTAGGTCTGTAGACCTTCTTGAGTCTATCCACCTTATTAAGTCCCGCCCATTTCACATAATTTCGTAGTCTACCAGAATTTCTGGTCTGCTGGTTACTGTTAGGGGTCATCATTCAAGTCTATGGACTCCATTGCACAACCGGAAATCCAAAGAGAGCTCCAGCGCTAGCATCGCGGCACCCATATAACTGATGGATAATAAGGTGGATAGCATCATCCTCCTGGTTTGGCCTGAGATGTGTGGCTCGACTTGGCTGACCTGGACTCAGCAAACGCTCTGCTCGGCAGTGGCAGTGGTCGTGGTCGAGGTCGTGGCTGCTGTAGCCGCGGCAGCAGCAGCAGCGGCGGCGGCATTGTTGGCGGACGCTGCCCGCTTTCCCTGTATCCGCCTGCAGGAGGCGGTGTGGCGGTTGAAGCTGTCGCGCCACATGAAGCGCTTGGAGCACATGCTGCACTCGTAGGGCTTGATGCCCGTGTGGATCTTCATGTGGCCCACCAGGTGGTGCTTCATCTTGAAGCTCTTGCCGCAGACGGCGCAGCCGTACGGCCGCAGGCCCAGGTGCATGCTCATGTGGCGATCGCGCTGGCTCTTGTGCGTGAAGCTCTTGCCGCACTTGCACTGGTACAGCTTGTAGCCCGGGCCCAAGTTGGTCACGTCATCCGGGCCGTGGACGTCGGCGTCCATCCCGTCTTCGTCGTCCTCGCCGCCTCTTCCGAAGTCGAGGTGGCCGGCCTGGTCGCTGCTGTATCGGTCCATGGAGCTGCCGTAGAAGTCCAGCGGGTCGTCGAAGGCGGGGTCGCAGTCGAGGCCGTCGTCCAGCTGGTTGGCCAGCTTGTCGTCCAGGCTGTCGTCGCCGCAGAAGCCCTGCTGGTGCTGGAGTTGGCGGTGGTACGACTCCGAGCTGTCTGTGCTGCCCATCTCGTTTATGAACAGGGTGCCGCTGGTGCAGTCCTCGCGGCCCGGCCGCTCCGTCTTCACCTGGCTCCACTTCCTGTGTCCCATGATGCTCGGCGGCACGTACTTGGCCTTGGGACGCCCGTCCTCATCGTCATCGATATCATCATCCTCATCGTCATCGTGTTCCTCGTTGCTGCCACCGCCGCCGTTCTGGCCGTTGGGTGGCGGTGAGCAGCCCTCACCACTAGAGGGAGCGCCCAGCTCCAGGCCCTGCGGAGAGAAGCCCCCCTCCTCCAGGAGCTGATCAAAGTCTCCTCCGCCGACGCCGGCCATCTTGCCGAAGCCCTCGCTGCTGCCTCCCGCTCCGCCGTCGGAGCACGACTCCTCTCCTCCCCTGTCGCCGTGGTGACTCCCTCGGTCTGGAGAGAGGTGATGGCTGCCACTGCTGCCGCGCCTGGCGGCCGAGGCGAGGGCCTTGAGAGAGGGCCGCGAGGAGGAGGAGGAGGCGGCGGCAGCGGCAGGGTTGCTCTCCAGCAGCTCGGTGCACTTGTCCACCACGTGCCACATCTGCAGGAAGCTGGCCGCAGTCAGGAAGGCCACCACCTCCAATGGCAAACGTCAAAATAAAAGTTAGCTAGCTTTATTGTCAATTGTGTCACATGACAATGCTACACATACAGTACATACACGTAGGAATCGAACTGACATTTCACGCTGTGTAAAGTGACGTGTGCTTGTCTTGGGGTGTTGTGTGTGCGAGTGAACGTGTGAGAGAAAGTCAGCTAACACCTATCCTGTGAAGGCAGCATGTGGCATTGTAGTGCAAAAAGTAACATTCAGGGTTTCTGCACATTTTGGATCACCAAATATAAGACTTTTTAAGACAAATATAAGACCTCTGATGATAAAATATAAGACCACCGCTCGGGGTGAGGCATTGCAATATTGCTAATGTTATTAGTTTGCATTGCTATAATGAAATGTAGGCCTAGTACATAATTATATATAATAAACAATATTATATGACTACTGTGCTTTTATAGTGTAGCCTAGGGTAAACACAGTGTAAGCAGTAGCCAGGTGTAACTGATCTGTAGGCCTACAGACACCATGCATGCATATGGTCAGTTAACTGACAACTGGCAGGGTCCCACGCATGTTTTGACGGCCTATGGAAAACTCAGATGAATGTTCATCAAATGCCTTTAAATGTACACATTAAAAATGGCTCAACAATTCATCATTTCTGATGGATAGATAGTTCAATGCACTTTGCTATTAAGAGAGATGACACCTGGTGTCAAAAGGGTTAAATGTACGACTACTCTGAGTGCCGTTTCTCCTCCTCCAGCTCGCTTTATCAGAGACGGGTAGCAGAAGCAAGCGTTCTAATTTGAGCAGCCTGTCTGTAGTTTGTTGTTCTCAACAAACAGCGCACAACTTGGAAGCGATTTCCAGCATGTCCAGCATTTAGCGCGTTTACCGTTGCCCATCTGGTTACCGATTTGGACATTACGCACCTCGCCAGATCATTGGCTTCGTACATATTCTGTTACTCATCCGATTTCGTATTGCCTCGCGCTCACTTCCTCATGCTGCCATCATGTTAACGAAATCATTTTGCATTTGACAGAGGCCTCAAATAGCCTGTCACGTATCTAGAGGCGATTTTGAAAGTGTAGGTGAAGGAACATTTATTTTCGAATACGGTCATAATGGACTTTATGAAATGAACCCTTTACATTTAGCAAACGCTTCTACCCAAACGCGAGGGCATGGCTAACATGCTTACGATAGACAAGATTTAAAACTTACACTCAACGACTGATTAGGCTATGCGTCCTCCCGACACAGTTAACATCAAGCTTCATATTCCGAGGTTGCTTTGGATAGCACCTAACCGTTTTATTTCTTGTCCTCAAGCCACATTACACTGAACGTGCATCTATCTACCCATCTCGATTCACGTTCATATTTTTTCGACCACTTTTTCGACTGTTTCTAATAGAACATGCAAGTAGGCTAGACGGCTCTGGCTGCGCCCACAGGTCTGCCGCTGCCCCCCGCTGTGTGGCCAGCGGGCTGCGCTGCGCCACAAACAGATCAGTTTCATCTACTTTTCCGCATCTTGATAAGGGACGTATGCCGGTTAAATAAGGTTTATAGCGTCAAAAAAATAGACCTTTTTCTTACACTCAAGCTACCCAGGGGAAATATAAGACCTCCCACGTAAATATAATACCGCACTTCCAAAAATTGGTGAAATATAATGCTTTATAAGACCTTAAAAAACAAATATTAAAAGTAAGACTTTTTAAGACTTTTTAAGGATCCGCGGAGACCCTGAACATTTATTCCTAACCATTACAGTAGCCATAAACAGACATATTAAAGGAGAACTATGTTAAATGTTAACATGCGGCTGTATTGGCCTAAACACAGCTTAATTTTAAAGCTTCTTTCTTTTTATTAACATGTGCATTTCCTTTGTATGTGTACCTTTTCTTTCTTTCTTTTACTAACAGTGTTTTTGTATAAAAGTGTAAAAGTGTATGCCTGTGCTTTTAATTGCAATAAACTGGCACATTTACATGTACACTATGTATGTTTATTAATCTGCAATGTCCTGAAAAATAAAGTAAGTAAGTAAACCATGTGGCCTCACCTCGCAGGCGGGCAGGCTGAGGGAGCCAGTGTAGCAGGACAGTAGGAGGCCCTCGAACACCCAGGGGTTCATGACCTCGGGCAGCACCACACGAGCACTGTTCTTCAGAAGCACCTGCAGTGGGGCAACAGGAGCCTGATTAGCATCAACTATCCAATCTCTTCGAGACTTAGTCTGACCAAGAGCATAACAATTAACTTTTCCCAAACAGCATGGTTGACCCCTGCCTCCCTTGCTTTGCTAATGGTTGTTTGCTTCCCGACAAATTGAGAGGAGTTCCCGATTTTTTATCGGGAGCTCAGAAAATACTTAAATTGCTCTTGACCTGACTAGTGGCAACGCTGAAGGCGTTGCGTCACTAGGAGGGAACGGCCTGGCTAGGTCAACAGTGCTCAAAATTTGAAGAGTTCCTATGCAACACCCTCTACAGAAAATGGGCTACATAATAATAAGCTACCTGCCAAAGTAGCAAGTGAGTCCAATACGCATGAACGGCCATCCGGGTACTTTGCTCGTGAATGTGCGTTACGCCCCTTTTTGGGGGAAACAGAACGAATGTCTCATTAACTTACATGCTACATCGGCTAGCCTAAATGAACACAGTCCATGCTTCAGCCACGGCTGTTTGGCTTTATTATTTGAACAGCCGGCAACACAACACGTTTTCGGCATGTTGAGCGTGAACAACGCTAGTCTACAGGTCCTTGTCTTTCGTTTATTCTTTCCCAACACCACCAATTGACTTGCATTGGCTTTCTCCACAATGTTTTCGCCCAAAAAAGGGCGTAACGCACATGGCACACGTCACGCTGTTCATGCGCATCAAAAAAGCCACTTCAATGTTATTATCTGCTGGTCAGGGTGGCTGCTTCACTGTAAAGTACTTGTGGTGGAAGGGTGGGGGACTGGATTGTAGTACCGCAACTAATAAATCGAGTAGGGGGCAGAACTATGAGGGGCGAGCAGGTGGTATTAGTGATGGGGGCCCTATTATGACCTTGGCAGGATGTACGGAGGGCCTTATCAGTGTTTTGCCCTGAGGCCTTGTGTGCAATTGTTCCGCCACTGGATTCAGTTTACTCATCACTGCTGGCCAAGGTGGCTGCTTGTGAAGTGCTGGGCTGGGCTGGGCTGGGGTGGGGTGGGGTGGGGTGGGTGTGGGTGGGAGACTCTGACCTGGTCACAGAAGTAGGGCGAGCTGGCGGCCAGCACAGCGCGGTGTGCCCGGAACTGGTGTCCCCCGATGCTGACGATGAGGTCACACAGCTGCCCGCGCTGCCGCTGCTGGTTCAGCTTGTGCAGGAGCGAGCAGGAGAAATCGGGGAAGTCCACGCGGAAAGCATTCGTGTCCGACTCCATGGCTGGTAAGACTTTCACAAGGTCTGCAGCACAATAAAATACAGACAAGGCACACTCACAGCTCTCATCAATAGGCCTATGACAAAAATACAAGATGAATCTGGGGACCCAATAGGTGCATTCAGTATGAAGAGAAAATATGATATGCATAAAGAAACTCTTACCATGCACACAAGGGCAACAACACAATACAGGTAGGCAATCGGCATAACACTTTCATTATATTTCTATGCACATGACGAATGAAATGTGTGTAGGCTAATCACATTTCTCATTAACATTAAAAGTAAATTTAAAGTGAGAGAGGACCATGGGGTGCATCTGAAGAATATAATGTGCAAAAAGGAGTTCATACAATGAACACTATGTCATAACGAATGTGTTGCTGTGTGTGCATATAACAAAATTAAAGTTTAGTAAATGGTTTCATTTTTCTGGGCCTCATGTACAGGCCGACCAATAGAAACTGACATATCAGCCTAATGTATGTGATCAAGTATCTCTTTTCACAACGCTGGTGTTTTTATATTGATTTAGACATGCATTGCATTTACATAAATGTTCAAAATGTGAAAATGGTCATCTTATATTCCTCGTTCAAAGGAAACAATAGGTGTGAAAACAAGCAACGCATTCATGCATGACATATCTTTATGCACATAGCATTTCCTTCAACTGGATCGATTATATATTTTTAAAGCGCTAAGACATCCTTTGCATCTGGAGACGAGGGAGATTTAATTTGAAAGAAAACACCAACTTGTTAAATACAGAGATCCCCAAAGACACATTTCCACCAAATAAGAGCAAAAATAGCTAGCCTGCAAACTAGCATTGCACCGCCTAGCAGTGAAGGCGCGCCCGGTCTGTTTTTGCAACCAAACGCGTCAATGTGATCTTTGCATCTCCACTGGTGTCGGTTTTAACGTTTTAATCGCAACTTAGTAAATTTCGCCGATATCTCACCTGTATAAGCATGTTAAAGGGGCGATTTCAAATCCACGACAGCTGCCTCCCTTCCGAGTTCCACCGGATTTTGCCTCGAGTACGTCATCACGCGGCCGCCTCGCATGGCGCGTAATAAGAAGTGTAAACAAACACACCCCCTTGCTGGGGTTGCCAGGTTTTTCCTCGAGAGGGAGAGAGCGAGAGCTGACGCAGCACCTCCAATGTTGTTCAATTCGTTGTGAACACATTTGGGGGTGAAACTCATTTTCGAAGATAGGGTAATGTTATTTACTAACGTCTTTATAATTGTCCAGTGTAGCCTACACAGAAAGCAATTTTCTTTTGCATTAATGGGATTTGCAAAAGAATGTAGTTTGATTTGCACTATCCTTTCAGAGATTCAGGGATTCAGCCCCAGATAGCAAAAAAAAATATGTATCAGTTCACGCCAAGGATCAAGGTCTGTAGTGAACCTGGATATTACTGAATGAAAATGGAATTTCTTGTATTGAAAATAAAATCATTTGTCAATTTGATTCCATCTGACCTACATGTTGGCCTATAGTCAGCTACCACACAGTGTGGGCCCGTCTACAAGGAATAAGAACAGATCACCTTATGCCTCTTTAGACAATATTATTCTGCCCCATATAACAGTTCACCAGCCTACACTTCATTGTAATAGCATACCCAGGATAGGCCTATATGCCTAACTCTATTTCCTCCTTCCCCAAGCTAGCTTAATTAATGCTTGTATGTATGAAGAGCTGATGTGCAACATGCAGGCCTATGATCGGTCTTGATGTCTGTATCAGGGCTTGACATTAACTTTTTCACCCACCAGCCACTGTGGCTAGTAGTTTCCCTGAGTCACTAGCCATTCAGGTATTCCACAAGCCACACATTTTAAACCGTTTTTGTTTTCTTTATCATGATAGTGTACGTCTTACCTCAGAAGATGAGGTGCTAAAGCAAGATAAGTGTAAAGCTTTCTACAAGGGAGTATAGAAACTTTGAGTTACTGGGCTTTTTCTTGAACTTAAATATAAGCAATTGATACACAAGGGGCAAACAACAGACTACAAGCTACTATGATGCGTGTGTGATACCAAGGAATAAGCGGCCAGACAAATTGGCTAGTGACACTGTAATTATTACTACATTACCGGTTGGCAGGTGCCAGTGTAAAGCCCTGGTCTGTATGTGTAGGCCTAGGCCTAATAAGTGTGCAAAGGGCAGTCATTGGTAAGCGGTTAGGGCGTCAGACTTGTAGCCTTAGGGTTGCCGGTTCGACTCCCGACCCACCAGGTTGATGGGGGGGAGTAATTAACATGTGCTCTGCCCCATCCTCCTCCATGAGTACTATGCGGTGTACATTGGAGTGCTGTGTCACAATGACAGCAGGAGTTGGAGTTTCTCAGTTGGGCATGCTTGACTTTGATCTGCCTTGTAATGTTATGTGTAGGCTGCCTGCTTGGCACCTTAACTTCCCTCTGGGATCAATGAAGTAACTCTAGCAATACTGCCCTACAAAACAAGAATGCAGTAACTCAGATTTTGGCAAACTGAGAAAAAAGCTTCAAAGTTTGCTATATGGCCCGACAACTGTGTTGTCAGTAAAGTGGTGGTGACACTTCCTTGTAATACTTTTTTAGGACAGAAATTAAATGCACACAAAACCCCCCTGAAAAAAAACAACATTTATGAGTCTTTCTGCCACACAAAACAGAGTTACTGCGTTCTTGGCTGGTATTACTGCCACAAAATGGAGTTACTGCAGGAGTTACTGCGTTCTTGGCTAGTAGCCCATTACTGTCTACTCCCAAACCATTTCCATTGGAAAGTGCAGCAGTAACTCACCGACTTACTAACTGCGTTTTTGTTTTGTACGACGTAACATAATTTTTGCACTCTCAACATGATTTTTCTCTAAAACGGGACGATGTTGGACCACAGTATTTTGACACAAGACAAATGAGGTAGTTTAAAGCCCATTTCCGATCTAATCTCAATTTTGACCATTTTCGAGTTACTGCGTTCTTGTTTTGCACACTACACTGAAGAAGAATAACACATCTGGTAAGGGTAGGGGACCACTGTTTGTGCCATGTTTTCACCACCAGATGGCAGAATTGTCAACCAAAAAGGTGGACACAGACACCTTAGGCCTCCATTCACTGTTGAACCTGTTGACTTCCTCGTCTCATCAGTGACAACTGACTTAATTATTATTTGTTTCAAAGCAAATACGCTAGGCTTATAGTATTTGAGTGTGTGTGTGTGTGTGTGTGCGTGTGTGTGTGTGTGTGTGTGTGTGTGTGTGTGTGTGTGTGTGTGTGTGTGTGTGTGTGTGTGTGTGTGTGTGTGTGTGTGTGTGTGTGTGTGTGTGTGTGTGTGTGTGTGTGTGTGTGAGAGAGACAGACAGACAGACAGACAGACAGACAGACAGACAGACAGACAGACAGACAGAGAGAGAGAGAGAGAGAGAGAGAGAGAGAGAGAGAGAGAGAGAGAGAGAGAGAGAGAGAGAGAGAGAGAGAGAGCTGATTCAGGGGTGTTGTGGCACAGCATGCTAAGGCACCCGTTAATGAATGGTCTTTCGTCCGTCAATCTTCATGCTCAAAGGGAGCGAGGTTTGCCTCCTATACTCTACTCTGCTCTACTCTAGTCCGATCTGGGTCAACCCTAACCTGGCTCTCACGATGGTTGTTCACGAAGTTTAACGAAGATGCACGAAGCACGAAGGGTCTGTGTGAGAGCCAGGCTAGGTCAACCCTACCCCAAACTCTGGCTTCCACTGGTCTCCTGTCCCACTCTTCACTATCTCCCTCACTAATAAAGACAAAAAAAAACAGCAACTAAAAAAATCTAAATGAGATTAAGCACACACAAAATGAAAGGCACAGATACAGGCATGGGTACAGGTACACAAGGCATTTTAGGCTTACGCATCAAAGCCGATTGTACATAAGGCCCACCCAGAATTTTTCCCAGAATCATTAAGGACCAGGAAGTAGAAAGTAATCTCCAAGATGAGCCTGAATGCTCAG
>NC_085867.1:12542508-12560008 GCF_034702125.1 Engraulis encrasicolus | reverse complement strand
TGAGAAAAAAACACTGAGTGATTGAAAGTGATAGAGAAGGGGATTTAAAATTGTGCGTATGGCGACGATAGACAGAGCGAGATAGGGACAAAAAGGGAGGGAGGGAGATAGAGGCATTAGTGCTTGTGTGTTGGACAGAGAGAGAATTAGTGTGTGAGAGAGCGCATTAGTGTGTGCGTGTGTGTGTGTGTGTGTGTGTGTGTGTGTGTTGAGGGCTGGGTGGGGTGGGGGGAGGATTTTCCATGTGGCTTTTTCCTTGCTGCCCTTGAGCATCCAGGGCATAGTCGCGCGCCTGCAGTAGGGAGGCTGAAGTGCAGAAGGTGCAGCACTCTGACGCGACGCAGGAAGTCAATTCCTCGACTTTTTGGAGTAAAATTCTCCCTGTTTCGCGGAGAGTTTCTAGACCCGGGTGCTGTCCCGTCGCTGCTGGAAGTGGAAGTAGGAATAACCGAAATTAAAAGTCACCAGCAGACAACAGACATTAAAACAACTCTACCGAAGGCGATGACTCAACGTTACTGAGGGAGAATACTTCGCAGCACGGTTGTAGTGGATTTTTTGGATCACTGACACTTACCAGCAAGTTTCGTTCCCCGCTGGACAAGTCATCTTTTCTGCGCACCACTGGGTGTTTTAAGCAATGCCCCGCGACTCAGGTAGGGCGTTGTCGCAAATTTACTCTATAAAATGTTTTTTCCCCACCTTTCAGTTTTTTTCACGTTTCACTTACTCATGCTTCAAGTAGATTTCTAAAAGATACGGCATTTGCATTATCTTGAGTGGAGTCGGACTTGGGATAGTCAGAAATAAGCCACGCGCTCAGGGCTTTAAAGGCTGCCTCTCTGAACACCTGCTTACTTACTTAAATGTAGTATAGCCTACAGAAAGTCAAAATGCTGTGTGTGTGTGTGTGTGTGTGTGTGTGTGTGTGTGTGTGTGTGTGTGTGTGTGTGTGTGTGTGTGTGTGTGTGTGTGAGAGAGAGAGAGAGAGAGAGTGTGTGTGTGTGTGTGTAGGCTAGTGTAGTGTAGTGTAGTGTTGTGTTGTGTTTTCAACTTTTTTAAACGAGCTGTTTCAGTTCCACGGGGGTGGTAGGCAGGCATAGCCTAGTTGGTTTGGAGGCTCATTTGTAGGCTAGGCTTGCACTGATGTCACGCTCTCTCTCTGATCACTCATGATGCTGGTGTCAGCAGTGGGCTCTGGCTGCTCCACAACCATTCATCTACAGATGAGAACGCACATGGGAAATATTCTTCTGAAGTTTAAAGTCACACCCCGGGTCCTAAAGCAAGAGCGATTCATCATCAGCATCAGCGCTATGGCATCAGCATCAGCATTGTGCGTGTGTGCGTGTGTGTGTGTGTGTGTGTGTACACGGTGTGTGTACGTGAGTGTGTCTGCGTGTGTGTCTTCATCAACCCTCTCTCTCTTTCTGTGTGTGTGTGTGTGTGTGTGTGTGTGTGTGTGTGTGTGTGTGTGTGTGTGTGTGTGTGTGTGTGTGTGTGTGTGTGTGTGTACGTGAGAGTGTGTCTTCATCAAACCTCTCTCTTTCTGTGTGTGTGTGTGTCTCCGCACAAAAATATGCCTTGAGTGTGACTTGAATGCGAGCAGCACTCGCTTTCCTCCTCAACTAATCCTATACTCCTATACTAATC
The DNA here is from genome assembly GCF_034702125.1 of Engraulis encrasicolus. Classification (NCBI taxonomy): domain Eukaryota; kingdom Metazoa; phylum Chordata; class Actinopteri; order Clupeiformes; family Engraulidae; genus Engraulis; species Engraulis encrasicolus. The sequence continues at coordinate 12,558,355 of NC_085867.1, read as the reverse complement.
AAAAGTTTTTTAAGGGTGTGGCAGACAGTCCGACTGTACAGTACTATCTGTGTGCCATTTACAGTGTGTGACCACCAGCATATCCCCCCGCCCGCCCCCCCACGACATGTCTCTCCACTCATGTTGCTTGGCTTCTCTGCCTTGTGTTGTGTTGCAGGACTGCAGTTGCAGTGGCAGGCGCTTGGGCTGGGGCTGGGGCTGGGTGTGTTTGCAACACAGTGACTGATGGATCTGCATGGAAGAGCTTTCTGCGTGGGCCTGGGAATTGCTTTGGCGTTCCCAGTGGAGACGGAGACGCCGTACTGAGCGCCGAGAGCTGAACGCTGAGAGCTGAGAGCTGAGAGCTGAGAGCTGAGCCCCGTCATCCAATTTCCCCCCCCCCCCCCCTCTCACTCCTTCCCCTCTCGGCTTCAGGGGAAACCGGCGAAAGAAAAAAAACAACAACCTCTTCACCTCATCCACCCTGGGGACAGAGATGGAGCAGTGGTCTCCTCCACTGCCGGCTCGGAGCACGTGACATGCAAGCTCGGTCAGTTGCCCTCCGCTGCAAGCCCATGGACCTCTGCCCCGGTGTGGCGGCAGTGGTGGTGGTGATGGTGTTGGTGGTGGTGGTGCGCTCTCACGTGTGCTGACACACGGACGATCACCTTGGATGTCTGGATATCAGGATATGCCCTCCTCGCTTGCACTGACAGCTGTTTGGATTGCGTCCCAACATTTGGAGCTGGGAGCTTAGCCCTATCGCAATCCCCATCCATTCCTGTGCCCGGGCCCTACCATCACGCCGTGCCCTGTCCCATTCAGAGATCTCATGATTTCAAATTTAGCGAGGCAACACTGTTAAATTACATTATTATTAATAATGCCCTCAAAGGGGGGCCTGGCACTGTCAAGACTTTAGAATCATCCTAATACCCCACCTTACCCCCACCGGACCCCAGGGATTACCCCCTGCCCTCACATCACATCACCTCTCATCACATTCCCCTTACCCCCTCTCCTACGTCCCACTGCGCCTACTCTCCGTCGTGCCTTCAGCTGGTTGGATTCAGTCCCAATACTTGAATCTCGGAGCTTAGCCATCTTGACAGTCCCATCCCCATCCCCATCCCCATCCTCATCTCGTCCAGTGTCAGTCCTCCACCACTCTACTCTCGCCCTCAGATCCCATCCCATCCCATCTCAACAAACCTCCACTCCACTCCACTCTCCAGCCCCCCCGCTGCACGATCAGTCGTGCCTGCGTCATTCCACGCACCACTCTCACATCACCCTCACATCACATCACATCTCATCCCCATCTCAACAAACCTCCACCCCATTCCATTCCACCCTACCCACTCCCTCATCCCTCGGCCCTCCTATCCGTCGTGTCTTCCCACCATCACCACCACAGACTGCTCTGCTTGCCATGCAGGGGCAGGCCTGTAGAGGGCCGCCTCTGCTCCTGCACCCCCCCCACCGCCTCCTCCGCCTCCGCCTCCGCCTCCATCACCACCTGCGCCTCGTCCTGCTGCTGCTGTGTGTGGCGGCCCAGTGGCGTGGTGCCCTGGCCCAGTACGAGCTGTGCAAGTCGCTGGTGAACACGGACGAGGGCGCGCTATGGGAGGAGTACGCCTGCCAGCCCAAGAGCCTCTCCATGAAGGACTTCATGCGCATCCGCGTGGAGCCGCCGGGCATCACCTGCGGCGACCCGCCCGAACGCTTCTGCACGCTGGTGAGTCATAGATACACGCACACACACACGCACAACACACACACACACACACGCACACACAGGCGTCTTGTATTGGGAACCGGCAGGCATCACCTCCGGTGACCCGCCGGAACGCTTCTGCACGTTGGTGAGTCATACATACACGCACACACACACACACACACATACATTACACACACCCACAGGTGTGGTTTTGGGCCTCACCTTCTAACACTTCAAGTGTTGTATTGGGAGCCGCTGGGCATCACCTGCAGGGACCCACCAGACGATTCTGCACGGTGGTGAGTCTTTAGTAGGGCACTACTGGCCTCGTGTAGATAGATAGACAGAGATGCACACACACACACACACGCACGCACGCATGCACGCACGCACGCACGCACGCACGCACGCACGCACGCACGCACGCACGCACGCACACACACACACACACACTCACAGCTGTTGTGATGGGAAAGGCTCATCAGTGTCTTCCATTCACACATAGAGATGCATTGACAGATACAGTACATAGACAAATGGCCCTTTTCCACTGCCCGTTTTCTACCTGGTACAGCTTGACTTGGCATGACTCGGACACTATTTATTGTGATCAGGCACGTGTGCAAACAGACAGACAGACAGACTGGTGCATACAGATAGACAGACAGACAGACAGACAGACAGGCAGGCAGGCAGGCAGACAGACAGTTGACAAGTGAAGGGAAGTTGTAGATATTTGTCTCATATTTTGTCTGTTGTGCAATCCTTATGGTGAAGACTGCATGCACCAGTCTTTCGAGTAAGAAGCCTCTTTAAAAATTCTGTAACTCTTTAAATATGTGTAACAGTTTTTTTTTAAATCCACTCAATATTTAGTGTCAGCAAATAGCAAACAGTGAAAAAATATGCACATTTTATATAACCTGGGAAAAATGCTACTAGATGCGATGCTACACACGATCCACACCCCCATCCCCCTACAGAAACGTGTCGAAGTTACACATACATTATCCTAAGCTCCCTAGAGTGTTTGAAGCAGCCAGCTAGTGCCTTGGCATTTGGCCCCTTGGCACAGCGCACCACCGCTATCTGTATGCATGATATTCTGAAGTTGAGTCTGATAGTGGTCGGCAGGCAGAAATGTTGCTCTTTCAGTGGCATTGCGGTTGTTGTGGGCAAAATGTCAGAAGCCCTCTGTGCAGATGCCAGTATATGTGCCCACCCAGAGATCAGGATGGCAGGACGTCAGCCTTCACAGCAAGTCGCAACGTCTAAGAGTTAGGTGGCATGTGAACTCCTTGTTGGTTGGTGAGGGATAAAAAATAGCTTGTTTTTTCTGTTACAGTAAGATAGACGTTTCATATTCAGATTGGAGATGAGGGTGAGTTATCACGACATTCAAAAAGAGCTTTGATGAGCAGATGTTGTAAGGCGTCGTTGATGTTAGCCCTATGTAAGATTTGCTCTCTATTTGAATGTAGTGGAGCATGGCTTGTACTTGTGTAGCTTAAAGCACTATTAAAATAAAACCAGATGAGACATTGTGATTACCAAGTTTGGGAGAAGCCTTCTCAGGGACGTATTTAACCAAGCTTTTCTTAGCCTGCTTTATTACCACCATGTACATCTGCTGCTTGTAACAGCTTTTTTTCAACCACAGTTGACAGCATGAAGAGTTATTCCCCACCTTCACACATTTTCTCTTCACAGTTTCTCTTTCACAGTCTCTCTCTCTCTCTCTCTCTCTCTCTCTCTCTCTCTCTCTCTCTCTCTCTCTCTCTCTCTCTCTCTCTCTCTCTCTCTCTCTCTCTCTATCTGTGTAACTCTCTGTCTCTCTCTCTGCTACTACATATTTTTACCACTCACTTCGGGTCCTCTTCTTCGGTGTTAGCTAGCATATGTCAGGGTGGTACTGTGTGAACTGAGTGTTAAGAAAGGGTGTTGTGCGTTAATAGGAGAGCCGGCAGCATGCACCTGGCTTAAGGGAGCGCTACTACCCCAGGCGTGCATGCTCAAAAGGGGGCTGCCCCGACTGTCTCTCCTCCTCATCACCCGCCTTCCCCCTCCACCATCGCCCTACACTAGCACGGCATCCCGGCCTCCACCTTATCACCACTCTACTGTACTGTCATCAACCTCTCTCCTCAGCCACATCAACCCTACAGTATATCATAAGAAGAGTAGCAAGAGCGCTGCTAGAAGAATTTGCTGGTGATTCCAAAAGTCAAAACAAAGTGTGGAGAGGCAGCCTTTAGCTTCTATGCTTCAAAGCTTTGGAACCAGCTTCCAGATGACGTAAAAAATGCACCCACTATTGATAGCTTTAAATCTAGACTCAAGACAAAGCTGTTCTCAGATGCTTTCTTAAATTATTGAATGAAAAGACGGTAAAATAAGAGAAGACAAAGCCCTGACAATTCTAGACTCTATCAGGTAAACGGAAAAAAGGAGGCCAGACTCCTCTGTCGTCGAACAGTTAAAATCTGAAGACTGCGTATGTTTTTCAAGGTTTTATTTTTATTTATTTTTTATTTTATTATTATTTTTACCTTATGTTTTATCTTAATGTTTTAAATGTTGTTTGACTCTAATTCATTTCCTTCTTTCTTCCCTCTTTTCCTTTCATTTACATTTGTTAACTTTGTGAAGCACATTGAGTTGCACCTGTGTATGAAATGCGCTATATAAATAAACTTGCCTTGCCTTGCCTTACCTTACTAGTATCCCTTAAAATCAACCCATCACCCTCCTCCCCCACTACCAACCTCTGTCCTCTGGCCACACCACCACAATCGCCCAACTCTCTCCTCCACCCAACTCATCACCACCGTCCCACCCTATCACCAACCTCCCTCCCTCCCTCTCTCCCTCCCTCCACAGCCTCAGCACCATCCCCCGGCCCCTTCTCCCGTGTCTTCACCAGCCCCCATTCCCCACCCCCACTATAGCAAGTACGCCAGAGCAGCCCATCACCTCCTCTACTCAATCTCTGCTTCAGCACCATCCGCCCTCCTCCCTCCCTACCACACCCCCATCATCATCACATACGCCAGGCAGGCCAGCCGCACCACCAGCTTATGATGTAATGATGGATAAAGGCCTGGTGAAAAAAAGAAAAAAACACGTTCTAGTTGTAATAAACAGTGACCTCATCTGATGGTTACATAATTCTTCTTCTTGACAAAGGGGATAATCAGGTTCTGTCTGGAGCGAAATGTGGGGACTCATGACACAAACTAATGGCCCTCCATCAGCGGCCTGAAGTTTAACAACCTGGCAAAAAACAGGAAAACAAACTCAACTCACCATGGCTATATTGTGTGAGTGTGTACTATGTATGTACAGTATATATGCCACTGACCTTTTGGATAATGATGTAAAAGTGAAGGGGGATCACAAACTACATCAGTAGACTGGGCTGAGCTGGGCTGGACTGTGTGTGTGTGTGTGTGTGTGTGTGTGTGTGTGTGTGTGTGTGTGTGTGTGTGTGTGTGTGTGTGTGTGTGTGTGTGTGTGTGTGTGTGTGTGTGTGTGTGTGTGCGCGTGCGTGCGTGCGTGCGTGCGTGCGTGCGTGTGTGTGTTAGGACTGTAACGATACACTCAAATCACAAATCGGTTCATATCACGATTGTTGACCTACGGTTCGATACACACCACGATTTCACATTTGCCAACATTATAAACTTCATGAATAAAAACTATGATGGTTCATAGGTAGAATAGGTTACAAGAGGCTACTAATCATTTCAAAAAGTTTCTATATAATAATGATTTTGCTTGGAAGCACTATCACTTCATATTATGTGGTTGTTTTCTGGGCTGATGGGCATCACACGTTAAAAGGGCGTATCATGATACTGCCTCCTTGTATCATGATACAGTATCGTGACTCTGTGTATCACGATTTCTCGGTTCGATACAATATCGTTACAGCCCTAGCGTGCGTGCGTGCGTGCGTGCGTGAGTGCGTGCGTGCGTGCGTGCGTGCGTGGGTGCGTGCGTGCGCATGTGTGCATGGTTGCATGTTTTTTGATTATGTTTTTTTTTGTTCCAATAGAGGCCACAGAGGCTAGAGGAGGCTAGTAGAGAGCATATTTTTCACTCATACTTCTTCAGTCAGCCGCGGTGCAGTTTTGACACAGAGAGAACTCCCTTAACCCTGCGGCCAGGCAGGCAGCTTCTGTATATAAATGTGTGGGGAGGTGCCAAGAAGTTCTTGCTGAACATCGATCAAGGATTGATTGCAGGGCGTAAATGCAGCAGCAACAGCCAGCGAAGCACATACATATGTAATATTGAGCTGAGCTGGCCCCAGCCAAGCTGGACGACGTGCCACGCGTGGCGTGCTTCAGGCTACTTGGACATGCTTGCCGTTTAGCGTTTAGTCTATCCTGTCTGTGTCTGACTCTGCACAAAGACTTGTGTTCTTCCGCTGCTTCCGTCCAAGTTGCACGTTTATTGTTCTAAAACTAAAAGTATTCTTTTTTGTGATCAACATTTTTCATTTTATTGAAACATTTTGACAGTACAAACAGGAAATCATTTTTCTGCTGAAATAAAACAATACAGTATGTCAATAGTCACACATTTTACCTAAATAAAATAAAATAAATGCATTTCCCCAAAAAATAATATGTAAATAAAAATCTCTAAAAGTATGCTTGAAAAATATGGATTATAATGTTCAAAAGTAGTAAGTAGTTAGAATGCACAGCATTAGTTTGGTCAAAATCATTGCATTATTTGCAGTTTTGTTTGTACTCTACTCTACTCTCTGCTACTCTACTCTAGTTGAGTGGAATAGCAGAGAGTAGTAGAGTTGACTCTAGTTGAGTAGAGTAGTGTTTGTGTCTGCCCAAAGATTTCTGTTACACTGCTTCCGTCCAAGTTGCAAGTTCATTATTCTTGAAACATGCTTTAAAATATTTGGTAACACTTACCCTGACGCCAGCGTCATAGGTATGGCATGACAGTGTCATAATTGTGTTGTAAAGCGGTCATAGATGTGTCCGAAACACTTCATGACTGTTGCCATTAACCCCTTAAGATGCGGCTTTATACATTTGTTGTTACCAGTATGGTAATGACCAAGTCGTGGTGCATTACTAAAGGGCCTGTGTTGTGTCATAGTATTGTAGTGCTATGGTAGGTACATTTCAATGACTATTACAGCGTGCCACTGGAGGTACGGCGCGCATTAAGGGGCTACGAGACATTCGGTTATGGTAAAGGCAACCCTAACAATGTCAACTTTTTATTACCATAAAACGTTTATGACATTGACATAATGTTTATGACATTGACACAAGGAGGTCTACAGAAGGGGAGAAGGTGGTTCCATAGAACTCCATTCTATCCTATCCCCTTACTTACTGTATCATTGCATTGACATAATGTTTATGACGCGTCCATGTTGTAGGATTGTCATTGTGGACGTCCTAGTGACACTGTTATGTCTTGCTTATGACGCCGCCGTCAACTAAAGTGTAATCAAATAATTGGTTCTAATGTTCAAAAATGTTGAGGAGTTAAAATATACAGAAATACTTGGTTAAGAATCATTTTATTATTTCAAGTCAAAAGTCAAAGTTCTTTATGTGCTATTATTTTCTGTTACCCTGAGGTTTTATGAATTTTAGTTGTGATGTTTTAAGTGCAGAAAATGACATGTAGTGCTTGAACTTGAATGATTTAATTTGACTAACCACATATTGTAACACTATACTATTTCAGTAGAAGTTTTGTGCGTTTGAGTTTTTGTGATGAAAGTATATAATGATGTTCGTTGCTGGAACTTAAATGATTGATTTGACAAACCACGTTCTGTTGCCCTGGCCCTGTACTCCTCTCAGCCTATGTGGATGCGAACTCGTGCTGCAGCACTCAGCCGGGTGTTAGTGGGTGGGAGGCAAAGACAGGACAAAGGGTATTGCCTGGAAACCAAGGTCATAACATGGATCTGGAGCACAGCACCTATAGCAAAAGGACTCTGTTTTGACACTATTGTGACACTGCCATGTCATGCATACGATGCCAGCGTCAAGTAAAGTGTAACTTAACCTTGGTTCTAATGTTCAAAATATACAGTAGAGTATACAGCAGAATATACAGCATTACTTGGTTTAGAATCATTTTATTAATTTTCTTTTAACCTGAGGTTTTATTAATCTCAGTTTGTGATGTTTTAAGTGTAGAAAACTATGCGTAGTGCTTGAACTTGAATTATTGATTTGACTAGCCGCATATTATAACACTATACTCAACTGTGTGTTAGTGGGTGGGAGGCAAAGACAGGACAAAGGGTATTGCCTGGATACTAAGGTCATACCATGGCATGGAGCTGGAGCATAGTATCCACAGGAAACAGTAACACGTTTGCTCAACTCAGGTCCTGCTGCTGACACCTACCAGCTGGACAAAATGTATGTTAACATTGGCTGTGATTAGTAATACATTTTGTCTCACTACGCTTATGTAACCGACTGTATATTCGGTTGTTTTCCACTTTTGTAGCATTTTCTTATTTAAACCCCTTAGCGCAGAGCCTATGTTATAACCTTACTATGAATCAAGCGAAAGGGAGTTTTTCCTCACCCCTGATGCCACCAGGGGCCGCACCTGAGCGCCCAATCTCTGTGTGACTATCTATGACTTATGATAGGCCCAGCCACTATGGACCTTACACATCTAAGAATCCTGGTCCTAACCTACGTTGACTTTATTATTATGACTCTACATTCTCTGTCTATCTCTTCTTCCTCTGCCTTCCTGCTTTTTCTGCCTCTCCTCTATACCTCTCCTTTTAAATCTATCTCTCCTCTCCTTTTAAATCTATCTCTAACAATGTTTTTTCCCATTTGTTAAGCACTTTGAGTTACATGCCTTGTATGACACAGTGCTATACAAATACAATTATTATTATTATTATTATTATTACTGTCATCACAATTGTAATGGATATGTCTTAATTTGTTACTTAAGGCTCTCCGTAATGTCATAGCAATGTTGTCATGATGTATTTAGTGAATAGGCCCGCCGGCGACCCCATCTGCACTAAGAAGCTACGTTCAAGAACAAGCATATACTCAGTTTTATTTGTTGTATTGATATCACAAGCTGCTGTACGTCTATAGCACTGATTTTGCTGCTTTAGCACTTGATTTTAGACATATCGGTATGTTGTAGACAAATACTGAGACAAAGCTGACTAGAAGAAAGGCTGAGTGATTTGGGAAAACCACCAACCAAAAAAAAGCTGTTTAATGTCAAGCCCTGAAGGAGATGTCCAGTTACTTTTGCTTGACCGGGTGTTGCCTTGGAGCGGTGGCTTGTGTTTGAGTGTTATATTTTAACTGTAATATTGTGGAGCTGCTTTGCATGAAATGCTACACCGTGCACATGTGCGATTCATAATGCAGAAGATTGTACCACTGCAAGTTTCATTGTGTACTGATGTCTTAACACACATATTGTATGCACATGCGAGCAGATGCACAGACACACACATTTACTCTCTCTCCCTTTATCTCTCTCTCTCTCTCTCTCTCTCTCTCTCTCTCTCTCTCTCTCTCTCTCTCTCCTGTCTCTCTCTCTCTCTCTCTCCCACTCTGTCTCTCTCTCACACACACACACACACACACACACACACACACACACACACACACACACACACACACACACACACACACACACACACACACACACACACACACACACACACACACACACACACACACACAGTGACACAGGCAGTGTGTCAGCCAGCCAGGTGAGGTGAGACGGCCGGGGCCTGGGGGTGGGTTGGTATGGGCTTCCTGGAGCCCTCCGTGCTTGTGTTGTCTGTCTCAGGCAGCAATGGGATTTGAGGAGGGATCATCACTGGAGGAGCTTAGAGATAAGGGCCACCTGCTGTAACAGTTGGCTGGATCTGGGCTATAGTGTGTGTGTGACTGTGTGTGTGTGTGTGTGTGTGTGTGTGTGTGTGTGTGTGTGTGTGTGTGTGTGTGTGTGTGTGTGTGTGTGTGTGTGTGTTTGTGTGTGTCTGTGTGTGTGTGTGTGTGTGTGTGTGTGTGTGTGTGTGTGTGTGTGTGTGTGTGTGTGTGTGTGTGTGTGTGTGTGTGTGTGTGTGTGTACGTGTGTGTGTGTGTGTGTGTGTGTGTGTGTGTGTGTGTGTGTGTGTGTGTGTGTGTGTGTGTGTGTGTGTGTGTGTGTGTGTCTGTGTGTGTGTGTGCGCTTGTCAAATAGAAAAGTTCACTGATCAGGTTTCCACAGTTATCCCTTACTTTCACACTTTTCATTCGAGTGTGCAGTGTGTGTGTGTGTGTGTGTGTGTGTGTGTGCGCTTGTCAAATAGAAAAGTTCACTGATCAGGTTTCCACAGTTATCCCTTACTTTCACACTTTTCATTTGAGTGTGCTGTGTGTGTGTGTGTGTGTGTGTGTGTGTGTGTGTGTGTGTGTGTGTGTGTGTGTGTGTGTGTGTGTGTGCATGTATGAGTGTGTGTGTGTGTGTGTGTGTGTGTGTGTGTGTGTGTGTGTGTGTGTGTGTGTGTGTGTGTGTGTGTGTGTGTGTGTGTATCAGTGTGTGTACTTGTATGAGTGTGCACGTGCACGTGTCATAATCATAGGACATAAGAGTGTATAGGGGACGCCTGGCCTGCACAATGTCAGTGCTCCACTTGAGCGTCTGTGAGGATCACGGTATGTAGGGTGGGACAGGGGATCTGCATCACACTTAATCTGACAATCATGTCATCGGCAGCCATGTGAGACGAGAGTGCCTCTTAAACCCATTTTAGCCTGATGACTCGGATATGTTGTTTAACCTTTGGTGCCTGGAGACACATACAGTATACGCTGTATTCAGGCTCTGGAGCTTAGAGCATATTTTTAAAAAAATAAAAAATGTGGGTATGTTACACAGCTGAATGAACACATTCTAATGCAAGATGAGGGTCTTAGGGTTTAAATGCAACTCATTTCATGTTTTTATGTGCATCAGAGGTCAAGATGTTTATTTTTTTTAGGCTGAGGGCAACTTTCCCAACAAGGGCTTAGGCATTCAGCAGGCGTTTTTTGCAGGTGCTTTAGGCATCACTGGGTTACTACACTGGCAATGGACTCTACATCACTTACGTAGTCCTACAGCTTCTGTACTGTAAGGTCAGTCAGTGGCACCGATGTCAGGATGAATAAACATGCTTTCTGTTTATTCTAGTGAAGAAAGCAGTTGCGTAAAAAACACACCTTTAAGGTCAACCTTAAGTTAGCTGTCCGTTCAAAGTCTCCATTCAAAGCCTACCGTACTTTGTATATACTTAGGTTGTTGGAGACTGGTTGTGGTCCTATGAAGCAGGCTAATCGCCTTGTTCAGGTCTTGAGCAAGGCAATCAATGTAAAAGTTGTTTTCCCATTTACTCTATCTCAGGTCAAATTTAAAAATAACCCCCAGTACATTCTGGCAATGTATGCATGCTTGAATAAATGGACAAATTGGGTGTTAAAGACAAGCCCTTGGCTATAGTGCTCACGCTACGCAGTATGCAAATGAAAGGCGTTAATTTGATCACGATCTTATTGATCAGCAGTGCTGCTGATTATTTTAGCCAAGACGGTGCACCACTGCAGAATAAAGCACAAGGGAAACATTCACTTCCCATGCTGTACTGATGTTAGAGGCACTGAAACGACCTGTTCCCCTTTCTGAAGTATTTTCTCTGCCTTTTTGCCTTTATTATGACATGACAGCAGAAGAGGTGGTCACGAAATGGTTAGAAGAGCAGGATGGCATTGTGGTGGGAAATTGCCTCAGGTTGGAATTGAACCCCAGTCCCAAACATAACAGTATGGTGCCTTAGCCGTTTGGGCTATGGCTCAGGCCATGTCTCTTTTATAGAATAAACAAACTTCAGTAACTATTTAAATTGTTTTTTCCCTCAGTAAGAAGCTGGAGGCAGTGGGACCTAGCTCAGCAAAGTGCCAATACCCCTTTTTTTGTTGGTTATTGTTTTTCACGAGCAGCGCAATATTAACCTGTCAGCAGAACTCTATGAAACAACACTGTTATGTTTAAAAGAGGATGGCACACAAGAGGATTGTAACGATGGCCCACTTCATGTCTAGAAAAAAAGCATAAAACCTTCAGAAGTCGGATAAAAACGACGCAGCATCTTTAACACACCATTAGGCTTCTCCTAAAAAACGACCAATGGGCTTTTCCCAAATGGGCCCAATAGTCATTGTGTTCCTTATGTTTTAAAAAATGGTATTTGGTTTTGTGGAAAATTATCTGTGCCTTTGCTTTTTTGAGGATGGTGGTTTTGTTGTTAAGAAAGTTTGTTTTATTTCTTGCAGAAAAACAGTGTGCGTGTGTGTTTTGTAAAGGGAGAATGAGTGGGATTTCTCCTTTTTTTTCTCCTCACATCTGCAAATTTTTTATCTCAGATGAAGGGAATGACTTCATAGAGATTCATGCAATCAAGATTATAAATATGGTAAACAAAGATGAAGCATGCCTATGGAGACTGCTTATGCATACTGTGTTTGACTATAATACACTATGTAAATAATCTCAACCAATTGTTATTGGGGATCATAATGTAGTATCTCTGTTTTTCTGTGTTTCTTTCTGTTCTTTTCTCTCTGTGCAAGAGAACATCTCTGCAGCTACGAGCATGACTGTATAACCTTGCCAATCCTCAATTTTCTACTCTTTTCTACGCCTGGAGAACCCTTACCAATGCAGACTGTGTTTAAGCGTGTTTGTAATATATGCATACAATCTCATCAATCCTCATTTCTCTCTACATTTCTGCATTCCACCATTCGTGCAGGAGAACCCTTACCTGTGCAGCGATGAGTGTGACTCTGTATAACCTCAGTAGTCCTCAATTTTCTCCTTCTCTTTTTTTACGCCTGCAGGAGAACCCTTACCTGTGCAGCGATGAGTGCGACGCGTCCAACCCGGACCTGGCCCACCCTCCGCAGCTGATGGCGGACCGCGAGCGTGGCGGCCTCATCACCTACTGGCAGTCGGTCACCTGGAGCCGCTACCCCGAGCCCCTGCTGGCCAACATCACGCTCACCTGGAACAAGACGCTGGAGCTCACCGGCGACGTGCTCATCACCTTCGAGTACGGCCGGCCCACCGTCATGGTGCTGGAGAAGTCCATGAACCACGGACGCACATGGCAGCCATACCAGGTAGAGGAGAGGAGAAACACTTGGAAGTGTACTCATTACTGTAGTGTATACAGTGTATAGCAGGGGTGCTCAACTGGCGGACCCAGGTCCGGATGCGGACCCAAACGCAATGTCATCCGGACCAAGACAAAATCCATCTGTATTTAATATGTATAAATTATACATGAGATTTCGCTGCCATGCGATCTATAGGTGTATTTCTGCGAAGCCAGTCTTATGACAAATAAAAGTATCATCACTATGACAACTCAGTGAGTGAGCAAGAGGCGAGTGAGGCTATTTTCTGCATCGGACCGTAGTGACTTTTTTGGACCCTGGAAACATACGAAATTTGGCGAGTGGACCTTTTCAGTTTCTAGTTGAGCACCACTGGTGTATAGTATTGCTGTAGTATACGAAGTTGAAAGAAACATCGAACCATGAACGCACCTGGCAGCTGTACCAGGCAGAGGAGAAACATCTGGAAGTGTACCTTTCCAAACTGGAGGTCGGGACTCCTAGGGGTTGCTGAGACTGCATTTTTTAAATAAAAACCGGGGAAAATAGTACATAATAATAGAATAGTAATATAACTCCATAAATTAGTTAGTAACAGTTCTCACTTATAAGGCCAGTACTATGTTTGCCGTTTGGAATATGGGGGAGTTGGTATTTTGGGATATTATTATTTACTGACAGTACACTGTAGGCCTACATACTGTAACTAACCCTTGTGTCTTTGAGTGCCGTGATGTTACAAATTGTAATAAATGTAGCAGGAGGACAGCACTAATAAAGTGTCACCCCTTGTTTTCAGTACTACGCGGACGACTGCCTGGAGGCCTTCAACATGCCGGCCAAGCGCATCCAGGAGCTGTCGGCGGCCAACGTGACGCGGGTCATCTGCACCGAGCGCTACTCGCGCTGGGTGGGCTCCAAGAACGAGAAGGCGGTGCGCTTCGAGGTGCGGCCCCGGCTGGAGATCTTCGCCGGGCCGCGCCTGGTCAACATGGAGGCGCTGTACACGCGCATGGAGAGCGTCAAGGGCCTGCGGGAGTTCTTCACCTTCACCAACCTCAGGCTGCGGCTGCTGCGGCCCGCGCTGGGTGGCACCTACGTGCAGCGCGACAACCTGCTCAAGTACTTCTACGCCATCTCCAACATCGAGGTGCCCGCCAGGTAAGGGGAGACACCTCTCTCTCTCTCTCTCTCTCTCTCTCTCTCTCTCTCTCTCTCTCTCTCTCTCTCTCTAGCATGCACGTGCATGCATACATGCACACATACAGACGCACACACACATATTGGAACATGTACTACTGGAATTTTCCCAGGTACGAGAGCAGGCACAGCTTTTGGGTTTGTGTGTGTATGTCTGTCTGTGCTTGTGTGTGTGAGTGTGATTTTGTGTGTTCTGTGCGTCTGTGTGAGTATGCATGTGCATGCACATGCGTGCGATCTTGCAATATCCCTTTGATAGGGTGTACACTACTCAGAGGGGATACTAGGCTCCATCAAAGCAAAAACCCACCGCTTTCACTGAAAGCTAGCTAGCTACACTGTGTGCACAGATGCAGTGTTAAAGATTGCCAGCCCTCCAAAGCTCTGTCAGAGAGAGTAGAGAGAGAGAGGTTCCATTGGCCCATTGTTTCCGGGTTCTATTATTGCAAGGGGGAGGGGGGGAATCCCCCTTTAGGCAGACCTAAGGACTGTTCTATTCAATGCTAGGAGTATTATGACACGCCTCTTTAGGCAGACCGGAACCTGGTCATGTTAGGTGCCCATAGCAACCTATTACAATGGCATATCTCTATACTTAAAGAATCTCTGGCTCTGTCCTTGGCCAGAGGGCTCTAAAGCAGTTGAGTTGCCAGTGTGTGGTGGCTGTTGGCTTAAGCCCGGCCATAAGCCTGCCTACGCACGTCCGCTCCCTTATTCTCGCCCTACAACACTACAGTCGGCCTACAGTGGTAGTCTGTCACTGCTAAAATTGACAAGGTTGACTGGATGGGTCAATTCTTTACCAGGCCAATCAGTGGACAGTGGTACAAACTAGGAATTGTATTGCGCAAGCAGACTTATTGTGAGGCGAATTGCATAACATGTCACAACCTGGCTTTAGTACTGTACCGCAACGAAGATATACTGTACTAGCTAGGCCACGCCTTCCTAGTGACTCAACAGCTTCGCCGTTGCTTTTAGTTGTAGATAACTGGACTTGTTCTGGAGCTTAGTCAGGCCAAGAGCAATGTAAATATCGTTTCTCATCTCCCCAAAAAATGGGAACTTCATCCACTTTGTCGAACACCAGTCAGCCAGTAGCAAACCTAGGGAGGCGGTTCAACCATGCCATTTGGGTTACGTCAGTTGTTATGGTCAGACCAAGTCTTGAAGAGATTTGAAAGTCGATGATAATCAGCAGGGACGGATCATGAGTCTGTGGGCCCCTGGGCAAGACGACAACAAAGGCCCCCCTCTATGGGTATGGTTCCTTTACCAAAACATTTAGGGTTTTAGACCACATCTTAGAGACCCTATATTGTTCGGGGTTCAGGGTTTTATCCCGAGACAATTATATGAAGACATATGAGAATAGGAATATAGAGACTTGGGCTTCAGGGCCCCCTTGACTCTTGGGCCCCTGGGCCTAGGCCCGATAGGCCCGTGCAGTAATCCATCCTTGATAATCAGGCTAATGCTGTACTCCTCCAGGATATGTTTTCGAGAACGCATCATGGGCAGAAACCAAACAGAGTGAACTGTGTAGTACTAGGGGACGGTTTGCCAGGCGTTTGTTGTCTGTCTATGATGATAACACAGCTGCAGGTGAAAAATGTCCATCAAAACCTACAAAAGCTACGTAGAAAAGCTCTCACAGAGCTCAGACGTCTGCCAAGGCCCCTCAGATTATCATCATCAGCTAGAGCCATTGTGCATGCTAACACACTGTATGGTTAGCATGTCAGGACTG
>NC_085867.1:12530008-12532508 GCF_034702125.1 Engraulis encrasicolus | reverse complement strand
ATGTCTATCCATACACACTCATATACATACGGTATAGAGTATACACGCCTATACATACAAATACAATCTTTCATGTGCACCTGCAAAAATGAGTGTTAGAGGGGGTCATAAGGGAACAGAGCAAAGCTACCCCACAGACAATGAGTATCGTGTATGTTAGCCTTTGCCAGCACAGGTTGGCCCTTGTAGTGCCGTTGGTGTTGGTTGTATAAAGCAGGGTATAGCAACAAGGGTGGATTTGAGTGTTTATGTACAGTAATGCCAGAAGATTCTTTTTTGTACACACTGTCTTTTTGTGGCTCCACCAGCCTACTGGCCTAACTGGTTGGGGTGGTAATAAGTGGGGAGGTGTCCAAGAAAGACAAATGATATGGCCACATTGCGTAGGCCCATGTGTTTCTAAACAGAAGTGCCATGTTGTATTGAAGGCTTTTTTTTTATTTATTTTTTTTAGTTTTCCTCAGATTTTAAAGCGCCTGTGCTGGTTCTTCCTCTTTTGGACGTGCACTTCACCCGGTACAGATGAGCGCCTGAGTAACATTGTTTGCACCGTCTCCTGAGCACTCGAAGCCCTCTTGTGTCTCCTCAAAAGACACGTCTTTTCTCAAGTCTCTCAAAAAATCAATTAGGCTACATTGACATCTCACTGCTTCACTGCTTGGTTCTACGTATAGCAGGTGATAAGTGTCCCTGGGTCGATAAAGATTGTTTTTGTCCAGGCTGCATGCAGTCTTACCATTAAATACAAACCACAACCTAAAAATGTACTTAAAACAAGTCTCCCTATTTTTGCATGTTACACCTGTATGTTACTGAGAGAAACGGGACACAGACCAGAACAGGACACACACAGTGTGCAGCTGTAACAGACCTTAATGTTAGAAATGCAATGCCATGCACATGAGTAGTTAAAACCTGCAGCAGTGTTTCTTTTACACTTTGGTAATTGACCCAGGGACCAATAATGCTTTAATGACAGTACTTTACTTGGTAGAGATCAGATTGTGCTGGCAAGTTAAAAAAAATGAGCAAAAAAAGAGAGAGATACAGTTAGTCAGGCTCAGTGTGGACTGGGGCTGAGACTGCAGGGCAGTTATTTTACAGTAGAAAAGTCCCAAAGATCTTAAATTGGAGATCACAAAATGTTCTTTTATCATCCAAGCTTATTTCTCCAAAGAGCACTTACAGGCAGGCAAAGCACACAAGTCAGATCTCATTTCAAATTTCGACTTCTTGTGGGAAAACTTTACCCCCAATGTGCTCTCTCTCTCTCTCTCTCTCTCTCTCTCTCTCTCTCTCTCTCTCTCTCTCTCTCTCTCTCTCTCTCTCTCTCTCTCTCTCTCTCTCTCTCTCTCTCTCTCTCTCTTTCTTGCATCATGACTGTTCTTCCATGAGGAGGTACCCATACGTACCGTATACAATTGAAACTTTTGCAGACACATCAGTGTACTGTACCAGAGATTCAGTGTGTATAGCAAAGTCCAGATATAACACCAGACATACAGTATAGTCAGGCTAAAGGAAAGAGTATGATATGCAAAAAAGGAGAGACAAGGTCACCAAAGTGAAATCGCATGTATGCATTTTTAAGGCTTTCCACATTCCCCAGACTAACCTCTTAGTTCTTTGGATTCTAAGTATAACCTTTTAGAATACTGTCAGAGTCACGTCTTGCAGCTGCCCGTCTGAAAACAGTTTTGTGCACCCCCACCTTCATATCACCCCCTCTTGAAGACGCACACACTCACAGACACACAGACAGACACACACACACTCACGCACGCACGCACACACGCACGCACGCACACACACACACACACACACACACACACAAAGTATGAATGAACTCCCAACCCCCATCCCCATTTTCCCAATATTGCATATGGTGCCAATTAAAAATAAGTGTTGTAATAAAAGTCAAGGATGAGAAAAGGATGCGTACGTATGGGAACGGTTGCTGGGTGGTTTTGTAGTGTGTGTGCACTTACAGATTGTTTCAGCTTGCATCAAGAGTATCACTCAATGTAGTGTACTATATACTGTACATCTGTGACATGGAAGGCTTCAGATTTTTGTCCAGTTTTAACAATAACAATTAGGGGGTGAAGAAACGGACGCGCTTGACTCAATATTTCTGTCTTTTTTTTGATACTGTATCAAATTTTAAACATCCTTATTCCCGCTCTGGGACCGAGCGCTCTGCAATCTAGAAGATTCTACATCGACTACACTCCAAGTGTTGAATCAACATTTACTGTGCAGCAACGTATATGCCTGAAGCAGTATGTCCAGGACACTGTTGCCAGATTGAAAATACTGAACTATCGTACCAAAACCTCAAAATGATCTTTTTGGGGAGCTTTTGGGAGGAAATTATTGCACACAAACCAAATGGTTGTTTTAAGGTAGGCAAACTAAGTTAACTGAATGAAAACTCTGAAATTATCTCACTTCTTTTTTTTTTTTGATCGTACAGAGGACAAAAGTGTGGGTACAAATA
>NC_085867.1:12520008-12527508 GCF_034702125.1 Engraulis encrasicolus | reverse complement strand
TTTCTTCTTTCTCCTATTTCATCTTCCTTCCTTCCTTCCTTCCCTCCTTCCTTCCTTCATTCTTTCTTTCATCTCTCTCTCTCTCTCTCTCTCTCTCTCTCTCTCTCTCTCTCTCTCTCTCTCTCTCTTTGTCTACCCCTCTCTGTCTGTCTCTGTCTGCCCCCGCACTCCTTGTGTTTTTTTTTACCTCTTTATTTTCAACCATAGTGCAGAACAAAACTGTATTTTCAACCATTGTGCAGAACAAAACTGGCAACAACAAAACAAAAGCACAGTTAGTTTTTGAGCTGGCTGGTTGTTGTATGATCAGGCCATGCCCATGCCTACCTCCCTGAGCCCATGCATGGTGCTGCTTTAGGTGCTTAGAGGAGGGGTTCCCAAATATTTCCAACTTGGGGTCTAGTGAAAATTTTCACAAATGTTCGGGGCCCACCTCTGACCCAGTAAGCAATACCGTACAACTCAAATAAATAGTGAATAGAAACACACAAAAATATTATTTAGATTTTTCATTAAATTCTTTCAAGGCCCACTTGGAATAGCTTCAGGACCCACCAGTGGGCTACGGTCCACAGTTTGACAATCACTGGCTTAGAGGAACGCGTGGCTATTGGAATGGGAACGCGTGGCTATTGGCTGCGGGCCAGGATCAGTAGGAAGCGCTCCAGAAACCTGGGCTGAACTGGGCTTAAATAACACTCGCAGGGGCATCGCACAAAGCCTCCAGCGGGGAGGGATAGCAGGGGTGCCGACAGAGGGGGGGCGGCAAAGGGGACAGTTGTCCCGGGCCCAGGGAGAGAGGGGCCCCCAGAAATGGGTCCTCACTACATTGGACTGGGGGCCCCTTCAGACGACTTTGTCCGGGGCCTGGTCAAAGCTATCAGCGGCCCTGGGGAGGGATGGCGGAGGTGGTGTGGTGTGTTGTGGAGTGCTGCAGTGTGGGGTGGTGTCATGGGAGGGCAGGGAGTTTGTGATTCACTGACACATATCCACCTGGCTGTGCTGGGCTGCGCTGGCCTGGCCTGGCACACTTACCGGGTGAATGGAGGCAGCCAGCTTTGAATGGTGCTGAGCTTGGAAGGGTTTCCAATGCCTCACATGTAGAAGTCAGTGAATGGGTATGTGTGTGTGTGTGTGCGTGTTTAATGTATATGTGTGTGTGTGTGTGAAATGGAGAGAGAGTGAGCGAGCAAGGGAGAGAGATTGCAAGTGTTTCTGTGTATGTGTGTGTGTGAGTGTGTGTGTGTGTGTGTGTGTGTGTGTGTGTGTGTGTGTGTGTGTGTGTGTGTGTGTGTGTGTGTGTGTGTGTGTGTGTGCGTGTGTGCGTGCGTGCGTGCGTGCGTGCGTGCGTGCGTGCGTGCTGTGTGTGTATATTTCCACTCCACAGACATTTTTTCTCCAAACTGCTGTGTCTGATCTACCGTACAATCTTGGGGTGTCAGAACAGAGGAGGATTGGTGGTCAGATCAGATCATGATGGATGGATGGATGGATGGATGGATGGATGGATGGATGGATGGATGGATGGATGGATGCATGGATGGATGGATGGATGGATGGATGGATGGATGGATGGATGGATGGATGGATGGGGCCTGATGGATGAATGAGACTTGACCTAGTAGTTGACCTGTGCTTTTGCATCTGTGAGCGAGAGAGCTTACCTTGCCTGGCTTGTCTTGTCTGGCTGCCAGATGTTTGAAGTTCCCCTGCTCCAAACGTCCTGGTATAAAACAGTGTTCATTTCAACCCTCTTAAGAACTAATTCAACACTCCAAGAGTTGAGTTTTGTACTAAGATGTCAGAATAGTGTTAAATTTACACTGCATTTCACTGATGTGTGAAGGCCTGCTCCCAACGCCCTCTCTTAGAAGTCTCACCTCTCATAAACATACACACACACACACTTGCGCGCGCGCACACACACACGCACACGCACACACACACGCACACGCACACGCACACGCACACGCACACGCACACGCACACAAGCACGCACACACACACACACATCATCATCATCATCATCATCATCATCATCATCATCATCATCATCATCATCATCATCATCATCATCATCATCATCATCATCACGTGCTCCAGCAGTAGCACAGTAGCTCCAGCTTCTCACTGCAGGCTCCTGGCTCACTACAGACATTAGAGAAGCAGAGGGGAGCCTTTACAGTGCAGTCAGTGCAGCTGCAGCCTGCCAAACTGGCCAGAACTTACACAGGGCTTTCTGCACGTACACTGTCAAATGTGCAGTGTTAATTTAACACCTTCAGTACAGAGTCAAATGTAATAGAATGTAGCCCCGTAATGCACTCCGTATCACCAGTGGCACGCTGTTATAGTCATTGAAAGGTTAATTACCATAATAATGCTCTACTATGACATAACACAGGGCCTTTAGTAATGCACTATGACTCGATCATTGCCATTTTGCAACAGCAAATTTATAATGCCGTGTTTTAACAGGTTAAAGCAAACCAAAGCTTGCCAAACTGGCCTGATTTACACACGACATCCTGCATGTACACAGTCAAATTTGCAGTGTTAATTCAACACCTTGAGAGAGTAAAAAAATAATAACCGAATGCGCAAGGGGACAGGTGGATGTTATCATCTGTAATATGTAATATTAACGGAATAATCTGCACTGATCCAATTTAAAACACACCTGCCTGCCACGCGGGCCTGAACCGTACACACATACACAGTACATTTCGCAGCGTTTATCTGTGAAGACATGGCCACTGTTATAAATGTACTGTTTGCGGAATGGCAATGACCAAGTCATAATGTAAAGGCACTGTGTAACGTTATTTAAGCGTAGTATGGTAGTCGTTTTAATGACTATTACAGCATTTGGCTGGTGGAATGGTGCACATCATGGGGCGACTGAAACACAAATACACACACTGAAGTTGTGTACACACACACACACACACACACACACACACACACACACACACACACACACACACACACACACACACACACACACACACACACACACACACACACACACACACACAGGACACTAATGAGAGGCACTGTCCTGTCACTGGGTTAATGCTGACGTGTGTTACAGTAGTCTAGTGTACAGTAGTGTGGTGGAGGCGGTCGAGGCTCCTGGGACATCACAATAGCAATACAGGCACTATAACATGCGCCCGTGTGGGAGTCAGTCAACAGCAGATCAATACCCTAACCACACAACACGGGCCAGGGCCACTCAGTCCAGTCAGCTGTGGTCGGCCTGATTTGTGTCTTTTAGTCGGAAGATGACAGGCCCTGGTTTTCCCTGCGAGACATAAAGCATTGTAAAAGCGGGACGGAGCCTAGTGTTATGGCCTTGTGTATGCACAGTCACAGTGTGTAGAGTATGTATAGTGTGTGTACAGTATATGTACAGCGGGCTGCTTTTGCCTTGCAAGCTTGTTAGGACTTGTTAGGAGGCTCTGCTATTAACTTAATGTCACCAAAATGGTAATGAACAGGTATTGACCAGTTACTTAAGACCCTCTGTAATGTCATAGCAATGGTGGCATGATGTAGTTGAGCTCTGACGGCAAAGAGTAAAGAAGCCTGCCGTTGGGCCAATCTGCATGAAGAGGCTACGCAAGAACATTTTCAGAAGTCCTGCGTAGTCTTTGTTGCATAAAAAAGTATACTGGGAGTTGGGGAGAGGAGGCACGCTATGTTAAGTGGATGCGGCACGGCGTGAAAGGGCAAGGGAGAGTTGAGTTGGTGAATAATCCATGCTCTCCTGATCTATCATCCATCCATCCATCCATCCATCCATCCATCCATCCATCCATCCATCCATCCATCCATCCATCCATCCATCCATCCATCCATCCATCCCCCAGGGCAAGGCATCTGACCTCTTGATCAAAGCATCTAAGCCCCCTGTACTCCAGGGAGATGGCCCCTTGTGCCTAATTTGCTGCACATTGCTGTAGAAAAGAGTGGTGAACATGGAAATACACTGTAGTAATATATGCTAAATTAATTGAGTGAGTCAGTAATTACCGTGGACAAGGGTTGGAATGCTGTTATCTGGATAATTTTTCTGTTTTACCGCACGTGTCTGGTACAATTATGTTGTCTTGGATGGGGTACAAGTGAGACAGACACCATGCCTTAATCAAATGGGGACATTAATTAAGAGCATTTTGGCACCATGTGCACACTTTGGTATTAGCAAAAGAAAATACCCAAAATACTGCTACTCTGTGACTTGGTGTCTGGCCTACTGTATGTGTCATCTTAGATAACAGTGCTGTGACAGAGATGGCAGAGATCCTTTTTGCACACGGCCCAGGGAATGACGTGAATATTCATTGATAAACAGTAGGCTTCTTGGCAAAAGCCTGCCAATGTCTATGAAGCAGCACAAATCTGATCTCAGGCAGTGGAAAATAATTTGAGAAACATTTGGAGAACTTCTGTGAAAAAAACTGTATATGTGCAGAATTGGATTTTTTTAATTGGCACACAGAACAAATGGCTTTCTGACAAAATAATGTTCAAGTAAAGGGGCCTCAGGTACTGTAAAACTAGGCACATAACTTGCAATGATTAAAAATTAACATTTCCACATTTACGTTATATACAATTTTACATTTAGATTCACAGTAAAAAATATTGCACACTTTAAAGGATAGTTCCGGCGTAAAATGAAAGTTTCACCATCGATTTCCCATGCCACATAATGTATCTAATGATGAGCCATTCTGGGCAATGCCGCGCCGTTATGGAGTTAGCTTATTTTAAGCTTTTTGGCGAAAAACGCAGCCAATGCATCACGGCGGGGCCAATTTGTAAATATTATTGTCTGATGGTTCCCCGCTATAAACAACCTCAAAAACGCTACACACTTCATCACAAAGCTCTCGTCAATCAAACTGAGGCACAGAGAAGATCATCCGACCACACTGGCCAGTGTTTTCAGAAGTGTCTCACTGTTGCAACTCTCTAGTCTGACCCGGATGCAGGCTACTCAATCAGGTGGCTAGGTAGGCAAGGCTAAACATGGTCCGCGGTTCTTACACGAAAAGCTGGAACCCCGACCGTTTTCACCGACTGCCACTGTCTAAACCAGCCATATTACGGGAATGGCTAATAACATCAGAAGTGGATGAAACTGACATAAAAACCCTGAGGGATCGCGACTACCATGTGTGCAGGCAGCAGATTTGAAGAGTTGTATGGAGAGTACAGGCAGACTACTCTTACAAAGTAATTGCAACACAGTATAATATAACATGGATTCAACTTTGTAATAACACACCACTGGTGGTGTACTTACATCTGTAAGAGCACTTCTAGTACGACTTCATAAAATTCCTCCAGCCCTCCTCCGTTGCGTAATGGTCCACCATGGTCACAATGGTGACCTCGCGCGCCCTCGTCAATTAGAGTCTACTTCACTGAAACTACTCTAGCATGCATGACATCAACCACCTCGAATGCCTCAGGTCGCACAATTTCACAATTTCACTTGCCATCCCGCGCTAGTTTGTTTTGACAGTTTATGTATCTCCTGTAGTGGGCTACATTTACTGCACCTGTATGCCTTCCCAAAACAGAGTGCCTGCTGGCAAAGACGCGCGGTGTTGCAACCAGTTTCACAGATTCATAGACAGTCAAGATTCATGAGCCAGACACATTTACACATGTTTCTCTCTTCAAACATACCTCCATAGCCATGCGCCTTTTGACACAGCATTCCTCTTTAGACGGTTTCGTTTAGGCTAGGTGTTCCATCTCCCTCACTCTTCTTGTAGTCATCATCCTCGAAATGCTTCCTCCACACACGGTAGTCGCGATACTCATGAACGGCGTGACGTTTTCCATGTGCGTTACGCCCATTTGTGGGGGAAAACAGGCAATGCAAGTCAATTGGTGATGTTGGGGTTTAATAAACGAAAGATAAGGACCTGTAGACAAGCGTTGTTCACGCGCAACATGCCGAAAACGTGTCGTGTTGCCGGCTGTTCAAATAATATAGCAAAACAGCCGTGGCTGAAGCATGGAAAGTGTTCATTTAGGCTAGCCGATGTAGCATGTAAGTCAATGAGACATTCGGTTTGTTTTCACCCATAAAGGGGCGTAACGCAAATGTAAGAGCAAAGTACCCGGATGGCCGTTCATGAGTATCCCTCAGGGATTTTATGTCAGTTTCGTCCACTTCTAATGCTATTAGCCATTCCCGTAATATGGCTGGTTTAGACAGTGGCAGTCGGTGAAAACGGTCGGGGTTCCAGCTTTTCATTTTACGGCCGCAGCTGGTGTAAGAACCGCGGACAATGTATAGCCTACCTAGCCACCTGATTGAGTAGCCTGCATCCGGGTCAGACTAGAGAGTTGCAGTGAGACCCTTCTGAAAACACTGGCCAGTGTGGTCCGATGATCTTCTCTGTGCCTCGGTTTGATTGACGAGACCTTTGTGATGAAGTGTGTAGCGTTTTTGAGGTTGTTTATAGCGGGGAAACATCAGAAAATAATATTTACAAATTGGCCCCACCGTGATGCATTGGCTGCGTTTTTCGCCAAAAAGCTTAAAATAAGCTAACTCCATAACGGCGCGGCATTGCCCGGAATGGCTCATCATTAGATACATTATGTGGCATGGGAAATCGATGGTGAATCTTTCATTTTACGCCGGAACTATCCTTTAATTGGTGATGTTGATGTATGTTTGACTTTGTATATATATGTGTGTTTATATTTGTGCATTATTGTGTGTCTCTGGGGATGAATACTATATGTGTGAAAAGTAGGCCTGTGTATTTGTGTGGTTATATGCCATATAAAGGCAATATATATGTGTGTGTATAACCATTTTTTACTTTGTGTATTGTTTTCCAGGTGCAAGTGCAACCTGCACGCCTCGCAGTGCGTGTTCACAGAGGGGAACCTGCAGTGTGTGTGTGAGCACAACACGGCTGGGCAGGACTGCACGCGATGCAAACGCGGCTACAAAGCCAAGAGCTGGAAGCCAGGCTCCTACCTCCCCACCCCCAACGGCACGCCAAACTCATGTGAGCACACAGACACAGACCCACGCACGCGTTCATGCACACACAAAAACATACAAACACACTTCCCCACCCAAAACGGCATGCGAAACTCTTGTGAGCTAAAACACACACACACACACAAACGCACATACACACAGACACACACACGCACACCACCCCACCCACAACGGCACACCAAACTCATGTGAGCACGCACGCACGCACGCACGCACGCACACATACATACACCCACACCCACTCCTCCCCAACCATAACGGCACGCCAAACTCATGTGAGCAAAAACACACACACACACACACGGACATACACATGGACATACACACACATGCATGCACGTGCATGGACAAACACACACACACACAAAGCACATACACACAGACACACACACGCATACCACCCCACCCACAACGGCACACCAAACTCATGTGAGCACGCACGCACGCACGCA
>NC_085867.1:12510008-12515008 GCF_034702125.1 Engraulis encrasicolus | reverse complement strand
GATGATGCAAAATGACCATTTTTACATCATTGACATAGGAAGTGTTAGGAGATGAATGCGGGTTTCTCCTATCTCAGGGGGAATTGAGAGATTTTTGCAAGACCATTCAAAAGTATGACTGGGTGTCTAGCAATGGAAAGCCTAATGCAAAATGGGTGGAGTGTCCCTTTAAAAGAGGGAACAAGTGGTAAAGAAGTCAAAATCTGTCATTTTCATCTGCCAGAATTTAAGGAAAAAACACGGAGGGAAAGGAAAAGAGATTTGGATCAAACACTAACTTTTTGGCCTTCCAGTCTATTCAGCTGAACGAATCTGAAACTTTTTTTGCCATGGGACCTCATTCACCCGTAGTCAAGTCAGTGAAGCTGACAGGCAGAGAGAGGATCTCAGCCCTGTCACTAATAAGGCCAGGGAACAAATGCGGAACATTTACTGCAGAGAAGAGGGTTTTTCCCCGCAGTATGTCTGAGACGAATACGGGTATGAGTGGATTGTTTCACACGTCCAATCCGTTGATTTTGTACGTTAGTTTGGGCTTAACGTTACAGATGAAACATGAAAACTAGAAAATTGAGCTGGAATAAGCTTGGAAATAGTAAAAGGCAAATGGAGGTACAAAGGTATTGACAGTTAGGACGAGTGTACAGAATTACAAACATAATTGACAACACCTACAGGGTATGAACTCCACATAATGATCATACCAATTTAGTCTACCGTCAGTGAATCTAGCAGTTTTGAGTCTTATAGTTTGTGAATATATCATCTACCTCATACCGCCGTAGGCCTATTTGGTGATATTCCACATGTATTTCATAGTGACATTTCTTTCAAACGTTTCACACATTTCCTGATTCATGTGTGGTAGATAGTGTATGTAGTGAACAGCTGTGGTGAAAGGTCAGTCATGCATGAGCGGAGGTGGTGTCACTTGAGGTGCCAAGAGGGATTTTTTCCCCCATATCCCATCATCCTATTACCTAGCAACCAAAGACTCAGAATGAGGTCCGCTCACATTCACTCAGAGATTGTGAATGTCTGAACCTCTTTCAGTGGACGGTTTAGAAGCTTTGAGGAAAATACAAAACCCCACACTGCCCATTCGCAAGTAATCCCCATTTCTTTCACTACGATATCCAAGGTCCTATAATAGTAGGACTGTAGGACATACATTTCCTTAAGAACAATTTCCATTCTTTGGAACGCGCATGTAAAAAAAACTAATCTGCACACTGACCATTTTGCAAGTAAATTTCTTTCACTACAATGTCCAAGGTCCTACCAGTACAGTACATCCTAGTCATGGTAGATTCACAGTGGAAGAATACAAATACATCTGCATGCAGAAGGCAGTTATCCCCAAAGAGATAGTGTCAACTTTATTAAATGATTCTGGAACAAGCCAAAAGTGTCTTGAGATTGAGCAGATGACAAGATGAGAATATTGTTGTGATGAAATGTGATAAAGAATAAAGGCATAGCGAGGATGAACAAAGTAAAACATCAATATCTTAAAATGGAGTTGTCCAAGGTCCAAAGAAAATGTGATTACTCTGCAATTCAGAGTTCTCCCTACTGAGTGTCTGTGTGCAAATTAAATAAAATGGCAACTTGTTTGGCACTTAATGATAAGATGCAGTATTAATGTGAATGTGTCTGTCCTGCCAGAGAGAAAAACACAAATTGATGCTCTTATAAGTCCAGGCTTGTGTGCGGGCTCTGCGTTTAGATAGTATTGGGATGTGTGTACAAGTATAATAAAAGTTGAAGAGTGAACTTCAAGATGTTTGAAGACAAATTCAAATTCATATTCTCCTGTCGCTGTCTAAAGAAAGCCAAGCAAATCATCAGAGACCCCTACCATACTGGACATAAACTGTTTGAGCTGCTGCCATCAGGCAGGCGTTACAGGGCTCTGGGTACAAAAACAAACAGGCTAAAAGACAGTTTTTATCCAAAAGCAATCTACACACTTAATTTTGCACAGCTGACTTTTTAAAATCGGAATTATTTTTATACAGTATATATAGAGGTTTCTTTGTTGATTTTTTAAGCACCGTGAGCATCTGCACTTTACCAATTTCGTTGTACCTGTACAATGACAATAAAGTTTCATTCATTCATATCAAAGACACATTGTCTATCTGAAAAGGTACATGTCAGATTGTGTGCGGTGCTTATGTAAAGCAAGCAAACACACTCTAAAACCTCTGAATGTACAATACTCTGAGTTATAGTAGATCATGTTCAGATATGTTACAGCTTAACTGCGCCTCCTTACATGAGACTTCAAGGCATTTATAGCTGGCCCTTGAAAGGATCCATATCTGGGTGAAGTCATGAAAACATGATACAGAATCAGTGGCTCCTTCTGAACAGTATATGGAGTAGGGCTGCCCAATCAAAACTATCAAAAATTTATCGTTATCACGATATCATGGCTTGCAATACACGTATCGCAAAAGTTGGTTAAATTACAATACCTACTTTTAAAATGGTAATAACAGCAAATTTGGTGAAAAGGTTAAAAAAAGGTATTTAAAAAGGTTGACATTTAAAGTTGCCATGTTTTTTCCTAATAAAAATAGTGTTGGAAAGGAAACATTGCTCTCAATTGTTTTATACATGATAAAATGTAGAATGACAAGTTGAGAGGGGAAAATATGTATATATTAAATATCGCGAGTAATATCGATATCGTGGTATACAGTCATGTTATTGTGCATCGCATATTTTTATAATATCGTGCAGCCCTAATATGGAGTATATGGAGCTGATCACATCTTAAACATGAAGTACGATCATATCTTAACCTAATTGAAACTCTAAATGATCTTTCCTCCATTGACCTCAGATGCAAAGGCATGCTAAATGCAATATGCCACATTTACTATATTGACATATTGCATCATCTAATCACTATACACTATAGTATGAATGAGACCTAACCCAAGAAGCCCTCTGGCATCCTCTCTGTGTACGTGTCTGTTTGTGCATATACTACCATTAAATAACCACTGCTATGGTATGCTGTGATCACAGAATTGTTATACAAGGTCTGACCTGTTAGTGTGTGTCTCTGTGTTTGTGTATTTGTGTGTGTGTGTGTGTGAGAGAGAGAGAGAGAGAGAGAGAGAGAGAGAGAGAGAGGGAGAGATAGAGAGATAGAGGTGATTTGAGGGCTGTAGAGGGATTTTCTGACCCCACCCCCATGGCCATCTGCCCAACTGACCAGGACAGAGCCCGACCCACTAATCCCACGGCTGACGACACAAGCACACAGAGACACACACACAGGATAGAGAGAGAGAGAGAGAGAGAGAGAGAGAGAGAGAGAGAGAGAGAGAGAGAGAGAGAACGACATGTACACATTTAATTTTTTGCCCCTTCCTGAACATTGACCGAATTGTACTGATATCTTGACGTCCATGCCCATGTGACTGTAAATGACGTCTTCACTCACATCTGTTGATATAACAGTCTCTGCGTATTTGTGCCAGTGTGTGTGGGTGTGTGCGTGTGTGGGTGTGTGTGTCTGTGACAGAGAGGATGAGATTTGGTCCATGTCCTGTTGCCCTATGGCCTGTGGCCTATACACAACACAGTACAGTAAGCTCTTACTTTGGGATTGAGCTTCACAGTTCAGTCTGATCTGCCCTCTGCTCTGCCCACTGCCACTGGCAAAGGTGTAGCCCTCGCTTCACACACTAAACACACACAAATGCACCAAACACATACACACACATGTATAAAATAGAGTAGTAGGCTAAGTTTAAATATTTTACCATCAAGCCAACAGGCAGAGATGCCATTCATATTGTATTGCTACCAGGCAATGTTGTTTTTTTATCCTTGTGCCAAGTGCCACTGCGAAGTGTTGGCAGGTGACGTCACTAATTGCATTAATTGTAATCTACTGATGCCTTGAGTGGCTGAAGCAAAAATGTGGCATCGGACTGTAGAATTGGAAAGCAGGATTGTCCAGTACTGTCCAATACTGATGATTATAAATACAGTTGCCCTCTTGTGTGTGTGTGTGTGTGTGTGCGTGAGTGTGTGCATATATGAGTATACTGTAAAAGGTCTCTGATATCGCTATCCTTTATGCTCAGACTCTGTTGTGAGATCCACCGTTCAGTCTGACCCTTTCCAGAGATACGACCAGCCTACTGTCCCCACCAGTAACTGTATATATTTCACACCTAAGCCAACAGGTGTGTGATTAAAATTTAAATCAGATCAACTATCTTTATGTCGAATGGCATGGCAATGATTATGGACATTGTAGAAATCTCACTGTAAATATAACTTCCATTGTGATGTGATCACCATCTGTAGAAAGCACACACACAATCTACTGAAATCTACTGTACTGCTATTTGCAGACTTATTTGTGTAAATGCTTTGCTTGTGTTGTGTGGTAGTCTGTGTTTGTTTATGTTTGTGTGCATGTCATTGAACTGTAAATCTCCTTTCCCTGGCTACTCAGAATCTGTTGCTGGGAATTCTCCAGCTGAGTCTGATCCGTCACAGCCACAGGCACCAGGCCTACTCACTACCACAACAGGTGTGTACCTATTAGCAGCTTGGCCATGTGCTGACCCCCCACAGGCGTGGTCCTGAGACCACAACGGGAAAGGCCTACTAATGCTCTGACTGACACAGCCATAACCTATTTAAGCAGACACGTGCACACACAAACATGCGTGCTACCGTAGTATTCACATTCATACACGTTCACATTATTCACTATTTAGCCTGTGTGCTTTATGTGGGTGTACGTGCGCATGTGTGTGTGTGTGTGTGTGTGTGGGTGCGTGGGTGCGTGCGTGCGTGCGTGCGTGCGTGCGTGCGTCTTTGCATTTGACTGAACTGTAATTCTCCCTCACTCGCTGCTCAGAGTCTGCTGTGAGCTTGCCAGCTCAGCCTGGTCTTACCCAGACTACCATTCCCCCCACCACCACCACCACCACTGCAGGTGTGTCTCTGACTGGTTCTTC